>NW_026681986.1:0-13218 GCF_028640845.1 Ahaetulla prasina | reverse complement strand
CAGTTTTTTTGATCTTATGTACACTGAGAGCATATGCACCAAGTTCGTCCAATCACACTTAATAAAATAAAAATAAATAAAAAATAAATAAAAATAAAAATTCTATTTATTCTATATTTTCTGCAATCTAGATTAAAGTAGTTAACATTAAGTTTAAATCTATTGGTTGCTTTTGTATTATTGCAATTAAAGTTGAAGTAGTCTTTAACAAGGACATTACAATAGATGATTCTAAGGAGTTAAACTTAGGTCTTGTCGAAGCGTTGAGTTCCAAGTTTTCTAAGCCTAGGATTTTAAGTCTGTGGGATAAGGTATTTTGTTGTTTTCAGAGGAATGGAGAACTCTTCTTGTAAAATATTTCTGTACACATTCAATTGTATTGATGTCAGAAATGAAATGTGAGGGTTCCAGACAGGCTGAACTTTATTCTAGAATTGGTCTAGCAAATGTTTTATATGCTCTGGTTAGTAGTGTAGTGTTTTGGAAAAGATTTGCTACTTTTTCAAGAGGTTCTGTTTACCATCATAAGTTATCTCCTTAGACATGAAAACAAGCTTCTTGTGATCATAAAATAAGCTAAATTAAAATGAGCCCCAAAAGAGCTAGAGGAAAAATAAATCTGATTTCCAGAACTGAATTAAAGATACAGTATTACATAGTTAACTTGTGTGTCACATGATCTGAAATATTGTTCATTAGAGGCATCAACATGGAAGATAGGTTAGAAGATGTTCCCTACTTGTGAGAACCTCAAGTGCTAGAAGTTAAATCAGCACTCTCGATGCTGCTATGTTAAAAGGCTGCAGGGACTCATGGAATACAGCAAGCAACAAAGAGAAGAATGAATTTGGAGGATTTAACTTGAGCTATGCAGAAAATTCCCAGATTTGGAAGGGTTCACCAAGATTCCAATTCAGAGGGGGGGGGGGAGGGGGAGAGAGAGAGAGAGACTTAACATACAAACTATGGTTCAATATCCTTTATTTAGCATGTTAGCAAAATAATGATTAAGATCATCCTACTCAAGAGTTCTACATGGAAAAAGAGATGCTAAATGTTCAAGCTGGTTTTAGAAAAGGACAAGGAATAGAATATTTGTTGTGATGGAGAAAGTCATTTAATTTTTAAAATTTCAATTTGTATTGATTTATACCCCGTTACTATCTTTACAAATAACTCAAGGGGCACATACCTCCTATTTTCACACAAAAACCACCCTGTGAGGTGGGTCAGGCTGGGGAGGGACAACTGGCCCAGCACCAACCCAGCCATCCTTCATGGTTGGCAGGACTTGAACTTGCGCTCTCTGCTTTCTAGCCCAGGGCCTTAACCACTGGACTAAATTGGCTCCAATACATTTATATATCTTTCAATTTACTATTTTTTTCTTTTTTTCATTTTCTATTTTTTCCTTTTTAAGATTTATAGTAGTATTTATATTTTAACTGCAACATTTAATAAAACTACTGCTAACAAAAGAATTGACAGTGCAGATATCAAAGTGGTGGATATCTGCTCACCCTTCTCCTGCAGACCAGCTCTTGGCAGAGAAGCCACGGAAGGTCTTGGAAAAAGCTGCTCAAATCCCGTGACGCCTCCGTACCTACAAAGATCACAATCACATAAGAGGGCTTCTCACTTGAGGGAGTTGAGGAATCGCACACTCCCCAGGTGCACAAGAACAACTGGGGAGCGTGCAACCCGTGTGCATCAGAGAGCGAGAGGAGGCTCCCTTTGGCAAGGGACTCCAGGGAGAGACCCTGCCCAGCAGGTGGGGCTCATCAGGACACGGGGGCCCTCCCCCAAGGGGCTCATTAGGAAAGGGGGCTGTAAGAAACCCAGCTTCTCTTAACAGCGGGGGGGGGGAGGGCTGCTTCCCACAAGGGCGCCAAGTGCCCTGCATTCATGCCAACGGCTGCCAGTCGCCCCCACGGAGAAACAGAAAAGGAGGGCCTGCTTGAGGAATCAGAGGGTGGGCGAAGCCAGAAGCAATGGAGGGTGTGTTGCACAGCAGCCCCTCCCTCTCCTCAGGCTCCTTTTGCAGACCCTTCATCTATTCTCTCTCTCTCTCTCTCTAGCTGGAAAATGCAGGGGAAGCTGCATCTCCCTGCGGGAAGCTGTGGGAAGTGGGGGGCAGTCCTCTGCAGCTCCAGAGAGAGCCTGGTGGAGAACCTGGCCAGCTGGCTGCTCTCAAATTTGATGGATACAAGCTCTGCCTGCCACCAATGTGACCCTCCTGTTGTATAAACAGAGGGGCTGTTCAGAGAGAACAATGGCATGGCCGCCTCTGTAGGTGTGTGTGTGTGGGGGGGGGGAGGCATCGGCTGTATTTTGGCAACAACCCCCTGCAGGAGAGCTCCGGGTGGGGCTTTCACACAGGAAGTGCCAAAGTAGGGGGGGCTTTGGTCCTCTACTCCACCCCCCAGTCCAGGGCACCAGGCCGTGGCATGCCAGAAACGGGGCCATGCAAACAAGCGAAGCTCCCTCTGTGGGATGCAGGCAGCATGGAAACCAGCCCCCTCCGGTCCGCGGGAAAACCTCTCTGCACGGAACCCTGGTGCCCAAAAGTTTGGGCCCCACTGCTCTACCCCATTCTCTAGGGTTAGCAGAAGCGGACACACATCCTGGAAGAGGCTGGAGTCCCTGAGGAGAGGCCCACTTTCTTTCTCCTGAATGGATGAAGAATTGTGAAGAAATGAAGTCACCGGAGGTTGGGCTTCCTCCTGGCCAGGGTCATTAGGCCTCCCTGCTTCTTCTCCTGTCCAACCATGTCAGCCTGGCTCAGCTCCCAGAGATGCTCCCAAGCCGAGAAAAATCAAGACGGGCTGGAGAGGAAGGCCTTCCCTGTTTAATGCAGAGGAAGCACCTCACAGTCCTTTGTGCCACCCAAACTCCCTCCGTCCTTTTCAGGAAGGCTTTGGAGGTGGGAGGAGGGCTTCGGCTATCGAGGGTCCCAGATGTCACAGGGCTTGCTGGGAATGGTTTCACCTGGAAGCAGCAACAAAGGATGTCGGTAGTTCCTGGGGGGGCGGGCTTGTTTGGGGGGGAGGCGAGGTGTTCCGTGCCATCAGGCAGGTGTCCTGGACAATCTTGAACTTGGCAGGCACCATTTCAAGTAGTTCAGCTGCACCCGGAGTGGGTGTGCCACTTTGTGTGTCAGGGAAGAGCGCCTTCACACCCACACAAGGCAACTGCACAGGGCTCCCCAAAGTCCAGAGAGATGACCCACCGGTGGCGGATCAGGAACCGCCCACAAGCCGGAGACACTGCACAGGTGAAGGCCTGGCTCAGACAAGCCCGAGGGAGCCTCTGCCAGGCATCTTTGCCAATGCCCTACCCGGCTGCAGTCGGGTCTGTGCACCATCCTCCTCCCCCCACGGGTGGGTCATCCCTCTGGGCTTTGGGGAGGCATTCAGCAGAATGGAGGGCAGAGCTGAGCCCCAGGCAGTTGCAACGCATGGGGGTGTGAAGGCCTGCGGTCAGGAGAAGCTTACTAGTGAGAGAGTGACTAGGACGACAGCCAAGAGCCTTTGGCTGGGAAGGAAGAGTTCAGAGATGCAGGAGATGCCCCTCCCACTTGCAGGCCCCCAAGTCCCCAAGATCACTCAGGAGCCCTGCAAGAAAATGCCCGCTGTCCCTTCAGGCCCATCCTCTACTTCTCTGGGCCCTTCCTGGGGCCCACCTTCTTGAACAGAGCAGTGGAATTGGGGTGAGGGGTGGGGGTTGGCAGGAGGATAGCAAAGAGCTACACTATATCTACTTCTGACAGTCCATGAGCAAGAAGCACAGACCAGGGGGTCCCAAAGGAGCTCAGAGAAGCCCCAAAGTCTTTCTTGGTGGTCCCTCTGGAGCTGAGACTACCCAGAGGGAACCTCAGGATTCCCACCCCTCCAAGCTCACTCCCACCTTCCCAGCAACTTCCATCTTGCCAGGCTGAGCGAGGCAGGGACCCCTCTCCCCTTCTCAGCTTGGCCCATTTTAAGAGATTTTAAAGACTCCAGGAGGCATGAGAAACACACCTAATGCTCTCCCCTCCCACCCCCAAGATTCCACAAGAAGGAATGAAATGCACCACCAACTTCCTTCTTTAACTCACAGCTGGTCTTAGGCTTTTTTTTGGGGCTGAGAACTGCTCGGTCCAGTTCTGCCGAGCTGCAGAGCCCTCCAGGGCAGGTTCTCCCCCTGCCCCATTTGTCCTCCTGAGGAGGATCTGCTTTGAAGTCAACGCTGGGCTTCTGGGATCTATTGCGGACCCTGCAGAACCAGCCCAAATAGCAAAGGAGTGAAAGGGGAAGGCCTCTCAACAGCTACGGGAGGCAAAACGTTGCGAAATGGAGATGGGGAATGGAATCTAAAAATCAGTTTGCAAAAGTCCATTGTTTTAAATCGAGGAGCATGTTTAAAAAAACCAGCCAGATGGAAGCTGGCTTGCCATGGTTTCATTTACCTGCCTCTCCGGCCTTCCCCCCTGACCGCCCCCCATCCTGGTGGCTTCCTGAATGCTGGAGCCTCAACAACCACAGATTGCACCAGCCAGAGCGAGATCGTTCCGGATGTTTCTCTGCTGAAAAATGGACCAGAGAAAGTCAGGCTGCACCTGCCCCAGTCCTGCCCTGGCACACTCCAGGCGCCAGGCTCTGTTGCTGCGGCACCTGAGACTCAGCATGCCATTGGCAGCATGCCAGCCCCTCCACTACCACCCAGGGCCTCCCCTCCACCTGGGAACATGGCTTCCAGCCACTGGATGCCAACTGCCCCCCACCAGGAGCCTCAAGCCTCCATTGTTTAATCTGTGACTCCTGAAATTTTCTGCTGCACCCTCCTCTTAGAGTGGCATCGGGTCATCCTGCAGACCTTCCACAGAAACAGCATTAAAGAAGGAAATGGCTAGACTCTCGTGGTCTTAATTCTCCCAGAGACCCTCCTGCAGAAAAAGATTATCGCATAAGCCATAAAATTAGTCGAGCCCTCAGCCGCTGGAGTGGAAGTGCATTTAAAAGGGAGCTGAGAGACAAGAAAGAAAGAAAGAAAAGAATAAAAGTACCCAAGGGAAACCACACATTCAGTCTTCAAATATTCCCTTTCAGGGCAACAAAATAGCAATTTAACTCCGGGAGTCTCCATGACCGAAAGGCCTGCCTGACCATGCCAGTCACTGCTGCGCTGGCTAGCCACACTGAGGAATTCCAGGACCGCTCAGGGAAAGGTTCATCCAGACAATCATCCACAGCCAGTCTGGCGCTCTCTCTCTCTTCCCGACTGTCAGAGTGAATGCCTGGATGAAGGTGGGCCACAAACTGGTGGCCGCCCTGGCTCAGAGATTCACTCAGCTGGAAACTGCATGGCCCTCCCTCCACCTGGCCTACCTCTCAAGGATGTTGTGAGAACCCAGCTGCAATTAAAGAATGCCTGGGACGCCACAGTCTCTGGACAGCTGCCCTGCTCCCCAACCGCCCCAGTGAGAGAAGCAGACCCTCAACTGCTCAGACGGCCCAAGGCACCAGACAGCTCTTCCATAGACCGGGGTGGGTAGGGAGGCATTGTGGGACAGTTGCCCCCAGGTCCACCACAGCAGCTGTGCTGAGAGAAATGCAGCCCCACCCCCACCCCCAAATCCAATTTTCTACCTCTGCTTTGCAGGACCTCTCTGGAAGGACTAGCCTTCCTCCAAGGCATCCAACCTGAACCCCCAAGGCCCCCAAGAGATTGGGGAAGGAACAGCCACACAACCTCGCCTCTTCACAGGCCCTCCTGGCCCTGAGCCTAGCTGAGCCTTTGCCAGGGAAAAATCAAGGCTGGGCAGATAAATACAAGGTGGCAGCAGAAGCCATGCCCCCACCTCCCAACCAATAAACAGACCAACAATTCTGCCAGCAGCCAGTGGTGGCTGGGCCAGTCCCGGGATCTTGGGCTTTTTCTGCAGAGGGGCCCAGAGTCTCCTCATCCTTCCAGTTCTCTTGCACGAATGGCAGTTCTACCTTTGGGTCCAGCTTTGGGGCAGCCCAGATGTAAACACACACACACACACTTCTTTTTTTCTTTCTTTTTTTCTTTCTTTCTTCTGCCTGTGAGAACCTGCCTGCAGACCTCAGCAGAAGATTCCCAGAAGCTGCTAGAGAATTGCTTCACTGCAGACAAAGAAGAAATGCCACTCAAGGGGAGCAAAGACAGAGACCCTGCCCGGTCCAAGGCTCCTGGCCCAGGACTTCAGCCACCAGCCATCCTGCAGGGGAGGACACAGCTGCCCCACCTTCACAAAGCCATTCGGTCAGCTCCTCCGGACTGGTGAGGCTGCAGACCCCAAAGCCCTCCACGTGCCACGGCTGCACCCACCCACACACACACACACACACGCAGCCTTTGCTCTGGCCTCCCACCAGCCCCCTTGCTTCCCCCGCCTGCCTGTCTTGGCCCAGACTTTGGGCTGGAGATGGCAGACCGACAGTTGTGCCAGGCGGCCTGAGGATCTCCCTGTCTCTCAAGGCTGAAAAGGCCTCGGCTTTCGGCCTTTCCTTCGTCAATGCAGCTTGGCCAGCAGGAGGGCAGCAACTGACATTGTCTGGCAAATATTACAGTCTTGAGGTATTAAATTATTATCTCATGGCCTTGAAAGATTAACAGAATAACAGAGTAGGAAGGGACCTTGTAGGTCATCTATTCCACCCCACCCCACCCCGAAGCAGGAGACCCTACACCACTTCTGACAGCTGGCAGCCCGGTCTCCCTTCAAAGCCTCCAGGGATGAAGCTCCCAACTTCTGAAGGCAACTTCTGTTCCATCTGTTGATGATTCTCACTGTCAGAAAATTTGTCTTTATTTCTAGGTTGAATCTCTCCTTCTTCAGTTTCCATTATTTGGTGTCTGGCCTTCGGGTGCCTTGGAAAATAGCTTGACCCCCTCCTCACTGTGGCAGCCCCTCAAATATTGGAAGACTTGGTTGCTCTTCTCTGCACTCTTTCTAGAGTCTCAACCTCTTTTTATAGCGTGGTGACCAAAACTGGATGCAGTATTCTGGGTGTGGCCTTCCTAAGGCTTTATAGAGTGGTATTAAGAGAAAGAGAACACAGGAGGGAGGGAGGGAGGAGGCTTGTCTTTCTGCCTCCATTTTGAGCAGCCAAATTTGGCCGACCACCAGCAGGTGCCTCAGCCTCCGAGCAGATGTTTCCATTTTCAGATGCACAAAATCCCCTTAGAGAAGCATGACTCAGCTCAGACTCCTGCTTGCTCAACTGTGCAAGAGCGGAGGTCTGCCTGGAGAGCCTCAGTGGGTCTGTCTCTGGTTCAGCCGTGTCCCGGCCCTGCAGATGTTTCGCCCCAGGCCAGGCAAGGCTTCCATGGGGAGGGAGTGGGAGGAGGTCGCAGTATTTGTAGCCTGGGAGATTCCTCAGGGCTGCAAAAGGAGTCCTTGCACAGGGGATTCCCAGAGCAGCCCCTCAGTGAGGGCTCGATTTCAGCCCCAGCCCAAGGAAGGCCTCTCTAGCCCTAAGGCCCCACTCCTCCTCCTCCTCCCCACTGCAATTTTACTCCAACAGAGGAGGGTGGTGTGAATGGTAGCGACTGGCGCCCTGATGGATTCATGCCAAGCTCTTCAAGCAGGAGCTGAAAGCGCAAGGGACCTGATAGAGCCCGTTGTGTCTGGAGGAGGCTCTCCACCCACCCAGGAGTAAAGATGGAAAGTCCAGGACTCCAGGAGGATCCCACAGCCACAGCCACCACAGCCGCCACAGCACCAGGGCAGATGCTGGGAAGGAGCCTGGATGGACAGAGGCACAACAATGGCCACCCTCAGGGCCTGATGACGTCTCACCCCATGTCAGCAGATAGTTTCCCCCAGAAGCTTCACTATGACGGGAGCAGGAAAAGGGCAGCACCTGGGGCTGCCCCCACAGCCGAGTCTCCGGCCTGAACTCTTCCCCACCAGCCCTGCCTATAAAGGAGGACCACCCTGACCACCATAGCACAGGGTCTCGCACCCCCCAGCCCCCCTCCCCCCCAGAGGGCCAGGAGGCAATCGGACTCTGAAGGAAACAGTGGTGACAATCATGGATGACTGGGAGTCTCCACAGACTCCAGGGTCAAGAAAAGCAAAGCTGGTCAAGGTGGGCCAGGAAGGATTCCCCAGCCAGAGGCCCCTCCGAGTAGGACCTTGTGTCAGGACTTAATCAGGGTTGGGGGTCCTCTGCAAGAGACCCCCCCCAGAGCAGCTTCAGGTGGTAGAGAAATTCAATGGAATTAGTCTCTGCCTGACCTCATTTCATTTTCTTTGTCTTGTATTAGTTTATTGAAATATAAAATACAATGGGGAAAAAAGAGAGGAAATGGAAAAGAAGAGTGGGAGAGAAAAAGAGGGGGTATAGTTAGCGGGAGAAAAAAGAAGAAAGCACCAACTTCTGACTCTCTTTAGCACATAATTTAGCACAACAATACAACCACAACTTTTTGCTTTTACACAACAGTTACAAGCCATTTCAATACAATAAGCCTGTCTAGAGAATCAAAGTTTCACTTTTTTTCTCTCTCATTGCAAACACAAAATCCGGAAGCAATTTCAAAATAGACAAAATTAAATACAATCTCTTATTTGGATAAAAAAATCAGTTTAACCATTTCTGCTTCCCTTTGCTGTGGGAAATAATATATCATCCAGTCTCATGTTTTCAAATGTAATCCATCATATTTCACCAACTTTGGGATACGACCTCATTTCATTTCCAGGAACTCTCACTTCTAAAGAAAGCAACTGGCCATAGGAGTGAAGAAGCCTCGTCCCCTTTCTAATTCAAAACAAGTCTATCCCAGTCATTAACGTCAAAATGGAGGCCGTTGAATGAAAGTGCGCTAGATGTGGCCAAACAGGAGTCTTCCGTATCAAGGGAGGAGGCGCTCTCGCCCACCCTAGCCTGGTGCAGCTGCACAAGGCACAAACCTCAGAGAACATTTTCTCTGCAAAGGAATCAGGGCCTCTGTGGCTGCCCAAGTTCTTTTTCCCCGCATTGGCAG
This sequence comes from Ahaetulla prasina, assembly GCF_028640845.1. Classification (NCBI taxonomy): domain Eukaryota; kingdom Metazoa; phylum Chordata; class Lepidosauria; order Squamata; family Colubridae; genus Ahaetulla; species Ahaetulla prasina. The sequence continues at coordinate 4,218 of NW_026681986.1, read as the reverse complement.
GAACTGACCTGGTCCTTTTTGGATGCTCTCCACCTGGCAGATAAAGGCACTTTTACTCCTGGCTACACTTGGGACTCCCGTCTGTTCACTCGTTGGAAATTTGGAGGTGGCTTTTACCCAACCTCCCAACCTCTGACCTCAAATCCCAGATCAGCTGCTAAATGTGCCTTCCCCCCCCGTACTTGACACTGAGTTCCAGCTGATGGCGCAGCAGTGTTTGCCTGAGAGGAGGCCAGGAACCCCAGGGGCAGACAGGGACCCCATTCAGCAGAGCCACTGGGAGCTGTGCCAGGCTCAAGCAGACTCACCAAATGTGTGCAGCCTTGGAAAACTGCAGGCAGCTGCACAACGACTTAAGACCTACAAACTGAGATGCGATTTCTTGCTTACTGAACTCTCTGATTTCTGAGGAGTTATGACAGCCATACCATCGCCCACACCCAGACCTACATTTCCGTGAAAATATATATACTCTCTGGTCCAGGCATGCAGCGAATGAAAATAAATATAATTCTCTGGTTTTTAAAGCATTTCGGGACAGAGGGACTTTGTACTCTAACATGCTCAGCCCGGCTCACGTGAAATGGTGGGTTTGTGGTTCAGGGAACTCAATCTCTGCATCTCCGGCACTTAGAAATCAAGAGATAAAATATAAGAGAAAGCATTTCAAGCATTATTACAGAGCTGGAAGCAAAAGCCTCAGCCACACAGCCCGAACGCTCTGCAGCCAGCCAGGGAACCCCTGAATCCTCCTCCCGAGTCCACGTGAGCTTCTCCACGTATCGCTTGCAATTGCCGGATTGCACCCATCTGCTTTCCTCTGAAACGACTCCGGGCAAGTTCCGACATGGAGTCAGGCAGAAGAGAGGCGAGGGTGGACTCAGCAAAAACGCCTCCCAATTCGGGTTTCCCAACAAGAAAACTCAGACCGAGCTTCTTTTCCTCTCTAGCCCCCCTCTTAAGGGGCCTGGCGCAGTGTATACAATTACATTTACGGCCCCCTGAGAAATTAAAAAGCCTGCAATGCACCAGCTATAATGTCACCACTGCCGTTGGGGAGAGTGAGAGCTTGGGTCAAAATGCTGCACACTGAAATGGGGAGCTCAACTGGCAGAGAGGGAACACGCGATCTTTCCACGCAGCCGCATTTCGTTTCAACCTTCCCCTCCACCACAAAAGATTTCTCCCATACGCAACAGCGTTGTGGTTTCTGGAAGGTCCTTAATGAAAAAGCTACTTTTGCAATGGCTTAGGCAGCACTAAAGACGTCCAGCCTTCTCAACGGGTAGAATAACGGCAGCTGTTCTACTGTATGAATTACAAAATGAATTCCATTCATTCAACAATGCAATTTTCTGTTATTTTGTCTTGAAGGGTGGAGGCAACACAACAGCTTCAACCTTCTGTGTTAACAGGGTCTCTCCAAGCACCACCAGATGCATCTGCCCAGCAGCCTCTCGCAGGACACGGAGACTTCAGCCAGACCCCCGTCCAAGCATCAGCAGCGGGGGAGGAGGAGGCTTCTGCTCTGCGTGAGGCCCCCCAAGGCCTGCTTGGGGCCAGTGCTGCCAAGGGCTGCATAAACAGTTGTACAGCGGCTGTACCTGGAAGGGGCTGCCAAGACCTCAGAGGTCTTCTGGGCAGTTGCCAAGGTGCTTCTCCTTGTATCTCGAGCCCCTCTTCAGAGGCATTTTCCTCTGGGGGGGCTTCAGAAACTGGAAAAAACCCACTTCAAACTTCCCCCCCCCACAAAACCCCACTTACTTTTCCGAAGTCCCGCACGTCAAAGAGGTCGAAGGGGTCGAAGAGCTCGCTGTTCCGGAGGCCGAACTTGTCATGGCAGACTCTGAGGAATGTCCGGATGTTCTTCAGGCAAAGGAACTGCAAGAGAAGGGGAGCCCTTAAGAACCTTTCCCACAATGGGGAGGGGTCTGAAATGAGAACCCCCCCCACTCCCTCCGCACAGTTCACTCCCCCCCTCCCCCGTGGTCTAATCCCAAACGCTAAATCCAAGCGAGGGTGGGGGGATGAGGGGGAGCAGTCTCTCAGGCATGGAAGACACACAACACACTTAATCCTGGGTTCACACGGCTTGACAGGCTGGTCTTCAACAGGTTCAGTGCCAAAAGGAGAGCCAAAGATTGTTCCCAAGGAAGCCGGAGAGACCCCTGCCCCAGCCCCCTCTTGCTCAGACCTGGTGGCCAAGGTGCTGGGAGTCGAGGGCTTTGTGGTCTTGCCAGATGCACCAGAGGGAGCTCCAACCTCCCCATTAACCACTCCACTTTTGCATGTGCACACAAGCACACACACACCATTCTGCTCAAATCCCCGTGTGTCCTGAGGACTAGCCGCTTCTTAGCCTTTGGTGGAGGCAGAAGAGGCAACCCTGCAAAGGGATTATTAAACAAGGTTGTTAAAAAAAACCAGGAGCTAGATTTTTTTGCATTTTTTTTAACTGCAATGTTGAATTTGGTAGGGCAGAGGCGCGGTGAAGCTCTGATGCCCCTGGACAAGGCACTGCCAGCCTCCAATTCAAGCAGGATCCGCTGGGGCTGGGCAGGAGGGGCAGTTCTGCACAGAGTTAAATGAGCCTCCTTCACTTCCCCGCCTACAGCTGCAGAGAGGGGTGGGAGGGGGCTTTCTTCCCAGGCCTTTACTGCTCTCTGGACCCTGGGAGGGTCTTCAGTTCCTGCTCTCCAAACACAGAATGAGGAGGGGCAGTGGGGAGAGCAAGGACTGAGTTCTCCTCAGAGCTCCGGTTCAGAATTGGGAAGACCCCCCTGGGGGCTACTCCCAGGCCACCAGCATGGTCTCTGCCCGTCTGGTCACTGCTGAAGCCCTGTCTGTCTGTCTGTCTGTCTGTCCTGGGAAGCTGCAGGCTTGGAGAGGTGGTGATAGATGCCGAAGGACCCTCCCTTGAGCCCTTTCTGGCTACGAGGCAGGGCTGGGCCACTGCTTATCTTGCTGCAAGCAGAGCCAAGAAGTCACTGAGCTAAAGAAAAATGCTTCTCTTGGGCGCTTGGGTGTGTTGAGGGGTATTAAAGGAATTGCTGCTGCAGCTGTGGGGGTAGGGGGACAAAGTAAAGGGTGGAGCCCCAGATGATACTCCCCTTCGCTCAAAGGCACCAGAGACAGGCCTCCCACCCCACCCCATTGCCTCTTGGTCTTGCTCGTTTCTCCTCTGAATGGCTCCTTTTCCTTGCAGGAGAGGACAGAGGGCCGCACTCGGAGGGGCCTCTGCACATTGGAAGCCGCCCACCCAGAAGAGAGCCTCCCCAACCCAAAAAGACAGAGACAGGCTGTTCTCTGCAGCGGGTGAGCAAAAGGCTCTGAACATTTCGCTCACAAAAAGGAAAAAGCTGAAAAGCTGAAATTCTGTTTCCTAAACCTGGGAGAGCCTGCCCATCTCCCACCCCTCCTCGCTCCGCTGGCCCTTCCCCAAAGCTGAGGGCAGCCCCCCCTTTCCTAAGGACCTTCCTTCCACTTTTCCCTTCCTTTGCAAAGCTGGACTCACACAAAGCAGCCCTGAAGATAGTGGGGCTGGGGGCAGCCTGGCCAGTGGCCCACCTCCTGGTCAGGCCCTTAGGAGGCTGTTCCTTCTGCCCCACCCTTTATGACCGACACAACTGCAGCACGAAAGGGAGGAAAGCCCTGGAGGGAGGCCTGGAGCATGTTTGGCCCGGAAGAGAGGCGATTGGGGGAGACAGATCTTCTCTTATCAGGCTGGGCAGAAAATAAATTAAATCCCAGTGAGAGGAATTAGATTTTGCTTCCATCTCCATTGATAAGGAGAGCTCTTCCGCCAGGGGATCAGCGCCCCTCCCGGCCACTGATGGGGTGCTGCTGCTATGGCGCGGGCGTCTGTGAAGAAAGCTGGGCAGGGAGACCCTCCCTCCTCTTGCAAGGCAGCCCCACTGGGGGCCCCTCCTGAGCCTGCCAACACCCTGGCAAAGGAGGGCGGCCACTCGGGCTGCCTTCCTCTGCCCACCCACTCACCCCCAAAGCTTCTGCCAGCAGGAGGCCATAGCTAGCCGGACAAGGGTGGTGCCAAGCATGAGTTTTCTTCCCCAAAAGCGAACATGAAAACATCCGGCAGACCTCTTAAGTTTTCACTAATGGGTAGCTACAGACACCTTGTTAGTCGATTATGGAACTCCCCATAATTGAACCATAGCAGGATTATGGCAGGTCATGGGAGGGAAGCCTCCTGGCAACAAG
>NW_026681985.1:0-13224 GCF_028640845.1 Ahaetulla prasina | reverse complement strand
AGCTCATCTGTCTGAAACCCACACTTCATTTCGGACATTAATACAATTGAGCATGTCCAGAAATATTTTACAAGAAAAATCCTCCACTCCTCTGCTCGCAAGAAAATACCTTATGCCACCAGACTTGAAATCCTGGGTTTAGAAAATTTAGAACTCCTCTGCCTTCGACATGACCTGAGTTTAACTCATAGAATCATCTGCTACAATGTCCTTCCTGTTAAAGACTACATCAGCTTCAACCACAACAATACATGAACACACAATAGATTTAAACTTAAACTGAACCGCTCCAATCTTGATTGTAGGGAATATGACTTCAGTAACAGAGTTGCTAATGCTTGGAACACACTACCTGACCCTGTGGTCTCTTCCCAAAATCCCCAAAGCTTTAATCAAAGACTCTCTACTGTTGACCTCACCCCATTCCTAAGAGGTCTGTAAGGGGCGTGCATAAGAGCACCAGCGTGCCTACCATTCCTATCCTAATGTTCCCTTTGGTTGTATTCAATTTGTAAGTAAACATTCCATACCTGGACTGCAAATATTTTTGACCTCTAGAGGGCAGCAACAAGGCACAGACAACTCTAACTCTTTGCTTTCATCTAGTGGCTATCACAGGTTTTGGAACCCAAGTATGGTCTGTCTAGCAGAGACAAGTTGAAAGGAAATTGGAAAATAATGCAGAGAATTGGAGCAGCTGCCTCAAGGGATGAGTTTTTATGGAATTATTGGGTATATTAGCAACAAAGTAACCATCTACATTTTAATGTAAAATGTTGTATAGACTCAACTGATATACTTAATCTATGCTTTGGTGTGTAAATCTAGAAAATTTAGTTGATTAAATGAACTCACCATTAATGATTAGGTTTAAGCCCATTTCACTTGTCATACCATTCAGCAGTTGTTGATACTTGTCACTATCTTTGACCTCACCTTTGCACCTCTTTTTTCCCTACCTGCCACTGCCCCAGCCCTCCAACTCAAGTTCCAGACTTTGAAGCAGATGAAGCAGGTCTTGAATGATTATCTTTAATGATTATGCAACAGTATTATAGATATGCTAGGATTTCAGATGCATAGAAACTCTATTGATTTATTACACAGGCAGATAAAATAAATGCAGACACTTATAGAGTTCCCAGTGACAATCACACAAATGTAGCATTTGTGATCTATACTGCTCCTTGGACAATATCTACCACTTCCTATTGAATAGGAAAGATGAATAGCCATGATCCATCCTAAAACAGTTGTTTATAAGCAACAATAGTTAGTGATTTAAACTCAGAAATCAAGAGAACACCAGATAGTCAAAAACCAGGGAAGGCATCCATCCATCCATCATATATCCAGTGGTGAGATTCAAATAATTTAACAACCGGTTCTCTTCCTTAATGATCGGCTGGGTGGTCATGTGACTGGGTAGGCGTGGCCAACTCAACATCACTCATGTTGAGGGGCACCTTGCCCAGCCCCTCGCCATGCCTGGCCCCACCCTTCCCCTCTCAGCCACATCTCATCTGGCCTGAGAAGGTAAAGCCGCCACCGCTGGAGAGCGCAAAGTTGGGGATAGACTGCTAACCCTAGCTGGTTTCTTAACCACAGCCAGGCTGATATGCAGCCGGTCCAGCTTCGCACCTTTATTCACACATTAGGCTAAGCTCAAAAAAGTTGGGAAACAGCTGTTTTGACTTAGAGGGCTGCACCACCCTGCAATCCAGCCACTTTGGGGATTGTGCATTAGCAAGTCTGCATCCCGTGCGCTCTTCTCCCCCTTTTGTGCAAAGAAATGAAAACCTATTTTGGGCTATGAGTCGCCACCAAGCTCGCTCAGGCGTAGCTCCCCCGGGTGTTGCAATGCAGGTAGAATGTGGACACAGAGCAGGAAGCAGACTTCAGCTGCCTCCAACTGCAGAAAAGGAGACTGGTTCCCACTCCCTTCTCTATCCCGTTTCTTCCCCCTTCCATCCCCAATAAACCAGGGATCTGTGAGAGAGACACCCTCTTGGGCATCCCTCTTCCGTCTCCGACTCACCTCCCTGGCCCATGCATTTTTGCAAAAGTTTCCCCATCGCACCCTGCTCCAGCTACTTCGCCTTGGCTAACACCCAGCAAGGAGAAGTTGCTCTGACATGAATGGGCTGAGATGGGCAATGAGGTGCCAAGTGATGCTCCTGCACTGGAAAATCTTCCCTTACCATTCTTCTGTGTAAAGATTGGGGCCTTTTACTCCATACTAGGCCTAGGGTGCGCTCTGGGTGCAGGTCGCCATCGACCTTATCTTCATGGGCAGCCACGGTGAGCAGAGCAGGTTGTTAAATTACACCACCACCACCACTGACTATCAAAATGGATCCTGGGTGCTGCGCTGAAATGGAGAAATGGAAATGGAGCGGCCAGCATGAGAGAAAGATGAGGAGCAGGGAAAGAGGAAAAGCTGCCTCCTTCTCTCACACTGATTGTTCCATTGCCCATTTTGGAGCAAAGAATTACAAACACTAATTTCATGGTGATCCTACACTGGACTTCATGAGAAGATGTTATATTATTTATCCTGGATAAAAGAGACCAAGTCCTCTGATCATGTCATATATGTTAATATATGTCATATATTGTCAAAAATATTAATGATCTCCTAATTGCAAAAATGTCAGGTTCACATTTCTGATGTTAAATTTGTGTTCTGCAAAGTTCTATCGTGTGACATATGTAATGTATTTGAATTTTAGGAGGGAAATTTGGGCGGGAAAATGCATGTTGCTGATTGGCTGATGCCTCAGCCAATATACTATTTAAAGAGGGGTTTTTGCCTGTTGGTTTTTGCTGGGATCACAATAAACCAAAGAGCTGTTGTCACTTGTATCCTGCCTCTTCATTGCCCGAACATAACAACATAGATAATAGCCAGTATAGTTTGCTGTAGCCAGTGTACTGAGGCATTGCTTCTGCATTGGAAGATGATCTGATAGATGAACTTTCGATTATGTAATAAACCTTATTCACTTGTTTGCCTGTTATATAAGGATGGGAAAAGAAAAGATCATAGATCCCAGCATCCTCTTTATTGGTCAGACTGGCTGGGGTTTTTAGACATTGCAGTTCAAGATCTAGAGGGCCACAAGTTCCCTATTCTACACAGTTTATAATTTGTCTACGAAGATTCTCAATCATTCAGGTCATGGTTGTCAAAAAGGTGGTTTTTTTCCAAAACTAGACTTTGTTTTAGTTTTTCTTTCAATATGTTTCACTTCTCCATTGAACTGAAGAAGCATCTTGGATGAGAAATGAAATGTTTTTAAAGAAAAATCCCAGAAAGTCTTTTCCCAAATTGCCTTTGGAAAAAAGCACCTTTGACATCTTCAAAGTCGAGTAGCATGTTAGAGAAAAATATGCTAAATGTTTGTTTTATTCTACCTTCAATTAACGGAAGAAGGCTTATTTATGCACATTTTAAAATTATTTTAGGATTCCTCAGTGATTCCTCAGTTATAAGAGCCAGTTTGTGTATTAATTAAGGTACCGAGCTAGAAACTGAGGGACTATAAGTTTAGTCTCACCTGAGGCAAAAAGCCAGCTGGTGACCTTGGGTCAATCACTCTTTCTCAGCCCTTGGAAGCAGGCAACATCAAACCACTTCTGAAATCTTGCCAAGAAAACTGCAAGGACTAGGCCAAGCAATCACCAGGAGTCAACAATGACTCAAAGACGCACCCACGCAGAGATACAAAGTCATTTATCCTTGCAATCGGAGAGTGAGGGTAGTAATACAATGAAATGCATACCGTGAAGCCGTTTCACTCCCAGGCTGAGAAAAAATTTTCAAGGAAGCATTCCCTTCCTGGGCTTGGGAAAGCAAAGCTGGGGGAGGAAGCTTACATCACTGGCTTGAATAAATAAGACACAGATTGATGTATCTTTGTCTCCCTCTTGGCATTTGATGTCTTAAATAGGTGCCAAAGAAACACATAAACAGGTCTGAGAAGGAAATTCAGCTTCCTGCAACAGTTGTGTCTTCTCACAGATTCACGTACAAATATTTTGCTACGGGGAAATGGGTGTATGCAAGCTCATTATGTAGAGTTAGAAAGTAGGGCTGTGAAAAGCTTTGAAGGTGTGCTTCACTTTGATGGCACTTTGAGCAAACTCTCTCTCAGATGCAGTTTTGCAAAGCAATCCACTCCACTTCACGAAATTAATTTGCCTTATGGCTTCTCAGGGACAACAAACCCCAGAGTCCAAAGAGGTTTCTGTGCATGTACAGAAGCCTCTTCTGGATGGTAGACATGCCAGAGAAGGCCCTAAGCAGAAAAGAGGCAAAGCTTGTCATGTCTCCGTGAAATAGATTGCATTGCCTCCCAACCACTATGAGGCAAAATCCTGCCTCGCTGCATAGGAGTATTGAAAAGCTACACAGGATTAAAAATGTCTGCTCTAGCTATATGGGTAGTCCTTGATTTATGACTGGTTGCTTAGTGACCATTTGGATACACACCCATACAACAGATTATCAGTGGTGAAATGTAAAATTTGCTACTACCGATTCTTTGGGCATGGCTTGGTGGGGGGGGGGGCGTAATGTGACTGGGTGAGCATGGCCAACTCTTTGGCCAAAGAGCTTGTAGAAAAAATGCTTTTAAAAGGTTCTAACGATCCCAGCTGAGTTACGATCATCAGAGGCTTTTTTTACTTTTAAAAGCATTTTTCAGCCAATGAAAAATACTTTTAAAATAAATAAAAACCTCTGATGATGGCATGGCTCAGCTGGGCATGGCGGGAGACAGGGATTTTGCTACGGTTTTCCAAACCACCTGCCACCATCGCTACGGATTGGGCGATCTGGTCCGAACTGGAGCATTTCACCCCTGCAGATTATGTATTGGTAATTGTTATTTCTATACCACATGGCGGGATTAATATTATCAACACATATTAGCCCGCAGGGAATCGGTGCACAATTTAGGCGTTCTCCTGGATGCACGGCTGTCTTTAGAAGACCATTTGACAGCCGTCGCCAGGGAGCTTTTCATCAGGTTCACCTGATTCACCAACTGCGCCCTTTCCTGGACCGGGACGCGTTATGCACGGTCACTCATGCCCTCGTCACTTCCCGTCTGGATTACTGCAATGCTCTCTACATGGGGCTCCCCTTGAGGAGCACCCGGAGGCTCCAACTGGTGCAGAATGCGGCCGCGCGGGGGATTGAGGGAGCTCCTCGTAGCTCCCATGTAACACCTCTCCTGCGCAGGCTGCATTGGTTGCCGGTGGTCTTCCGGGTGCACTTCAAGGTGTTGGTTATCACCTTTAAAGCGCTCCACGGCATTGGACTGGGATATTTACAGGACCGCCTGCTGCTGACAGTTACCTCCCATTGTCCGGTACGTCCAGTGCGCGCCCACAGGGAGGGTCTTCTTAGGGTGCCGTCGGCTAGTCAATGTCGGCTGGCAGCCCCCAGAGGAAGGGCGTTCCCTGTGGGGGCCCCGGCTCTATGGAATGAGCTGCCGGTGGGACTCCGTCTCCTCCCTGATCTCCGGACCTTTAAACGCGAGGTCAAGACTTTCTTTTTTCACCAAGCGGGGCTGGCCTGATTGATTTTAGTATGGGGGTTTTAGTGGGTTTTAATAGAGTTTTACTAAGGTTTTAGTTTTGATAAATTTTAGCTAATATTTTAAGTATACAGCGATTGAATCAGTTTTTTAAACTTGATATTGTATTTTAATTTGTTAGGATTCTTGTCGTTTTATTGGCTGTCCACCGCCCTGAGTCTTCGGAGAAGGGCGGTATAAAAATATGAATAAATAAACACACAGGGGCTTGTTAATGCCTGAACCCATTTGTAATATACCTTTAATCTGATATGATTAATTCAGATAAATAAATACAAAGGCATCCTTAGCGTCTTTCCTGTGTTTAATTTAATTTGAGGATCAGAAAAGTATTAAATTATTTGGGGTGCCTTGTGTGATATTCATCTCAGATTATCTGTTTGAGATCAGTACAAGCTGCTGGAATCAATGGTGGTAGATTGTCATGGAAAGTAATTTGGAATTCTGTAGTAAAATGAGTTGGAAATAAAACAGTATATTCATCTAAATTTCTTGGTTATCTGAGGATCAATGTCTTCTTTGTTATATCTCCTTGCTAGATCAATCAAATATTATCTATATAGCTATCAAATGTATTTCACAAGATCTTTGGAATAAATCCCTTCAAACAATCAATTATGGGCAACAATACTGTTTGGTAGCCTCTGTTCCTCGTGCAGTAGGAAATATATTGAATTGTCTATTTACAGATAATTCTATTTAGTTGTTGTGGTGCAAAGATATGAATTTCAGCCAGTTTCATGCTTCCTACTCATGCTAGCTGTATCTTTTCTTCCAGGGTCAGACTTTGAAAACCCACAGTATGCATTGTTGAGAAAATGGCACTGCTTTTACATCCTGTTTGTGGGCTTACCATTACCTTCTAATTGATCACTATGGAAGCAGGATATTAAGTAGTTTTATGGCAACAGAGCCTTATAACAACTGTACATCTCTCTGCCATTAGTACTCTTCTATAGTTGTAGGAAGGGTTGCAACTTTTTAGAGTCCTGATGTTACTTTATGCTAGTCAGTCCTCGAAACAAATCTATGAAAGTTAATGATCTATTAGGGCTTTTTTTTTAATGCTCATTAAGTAAAATGTTTATTTTCAGTTTATAATTTTATTAGTTTATCAAAATATAACATAAAAAGAAAAAAGAAAATAATAGGAAAGTAGGAATCAAATGCCTAGAAATATCAGGAATCAGATAACAGGAATTCGTGCAACTATCAATAGCACATTGGAAGATACAGCTACTAGTCAATGGTGATAGGCCAGGAGAGGCAAACATTAGAAGAATTTTCAAGAAAACTCACTTTTACCATTACTATTGTAACTGTATCAGTGGCGGGATTCAAACAATTTAACAACCAGTTCACCCATGGTCAGGTTGGCTGTCGTGGGACGCATGGCCCATCCCCGTCCTCCAGCTCCGCTGCACATGTGGGACGAGCCTCCCAATCTGACTCTGGTTGTTGAACTGATTGTTAACTGGACAGCCAACCTGACCCTGTGCAAACTGGTTGTTAAATTACTACACACACAAACCCCCACTATCAACGTGGATCCTGGGAACTGCACTACAATGGAGAAACAGGAAATGGAGCAGCCAGCACAAGGGAAGGAGGAGGAGCAGGGAGAAGAAAGAGAGAAAGCGGCCTTCTCCTTCCTTCGTGCCGGCCGCTCCATTGCCCGTTTCTCCATTGCAGCGTAGCACAATGCCCAGGATCCACTTTCATTAAAGGGGGGTGCAGGGGTGGGTTCTACTTACCTTTACTACTGGTTCGCATCGTGCGCACACACGCGTGCTTGCTCGCATGTGCAGATCACTTTTGATGACATTCGGGTCAGGGGGCGGAGCCTCCCACCGGTTTTACCACCGGTTCTATAGAAACGGTCCGAACCGGGGGCAACCCACCACTAGCGGGGTGGGTATTTTAACAACCGGTGCAAACTGGATGAATCCCACCACTGAACTGCATAGATTCCTCTGTCAAAAAAGCCAGCTTTTTTGGGTCAGCTCACCTCACAGGGGTGTTGTGGAGAAAATAAGAGGATGAAAGGGTATTTTCACCTTCTTGAGTTATTTATAAAAATAATTTTAAAAATTGGATAAAAATAAATAAATACGTTAGCCTAGTAGGACAGTCAGTACTTCAGCTGATTCCTAAACCTTTGGCAGCTCCTGCAAAAAAGATTGATGCAACAATTAATTATGGGATTGCTCGCACAGTACATTTCTCCATGAAAGGATTTAGCTAGGGACAGCTCAGTATACATAAATGTTGTCCTTTGTGATGAATCTCTGAATCCACAAACAAGCACACACAGTGACAAACAACAAGCCAGGTCTTCAGCAAGGTATCAGCAACTTCGCTGTCTCTGATTTTTAATGGCCCTGGGAGTTAACAAATCCCCAAACACGTTGCAGTTGATGCTCAGAACTGAATAAACATTCAGTACTGCAGCCTAGGACTGTTTTACAAATGCAGACTGAATGCAGCACTTATGCTATTTAGGAAACCTCAAACACAGCCGAGCAAAAAGAGAAAGACAAAAGGATGCCCCCAAGGATATCAACAAACTGTGATTTCACAAAAGCAGAACCACCATAGCTTCGTCTAGGATGCCACAGGCTTTTCAGTCAGAAGCGGTATGACTTTGGTGTTCAACACTGCTCACTCTGGATTGCTGATCAAAAGAGATTTCGGTTGCGCAATTCAGTTTTATGACACCTGAATTCCATTTTTATCTTTATAAGACTGCTGGATGGTTGCAAAGACATACTTAACAGGAGTTTCATGGCCTACTTTGCAGAGGACAGCCTTCTGTTTTAAAGACTCTTGTCTGAAAGCATCCTTACTCTGAAAGGCTGTGAATCCAGCTTCTTTTGAACGTCAGTCTAATTCTGCAAGCCTGGCGAAGTGCTTCAGTTACAACTATTGGAATTAGGGCTTCAGTATAGAAAAGGGTACTGACTGACTGACTAGCATAGCCATATGTGCTTAAAGAATCATTCAAAGGGAAAGCAGAACCTTAAAATTAGGAAACTGGAACTTTGAATGGGAGTCACAGTTTCCCCCAAACCATTACAAAGCCCTCTATTTCTGCACAGTTTGCCAATTATTTGCAGGGTGAGTCTTCATATATTTTTCCCATTCCATTGCTGTAAAGAACTTCGTGATTTGGAAAAGCAGGCACTTCCGTATAACTCCCCAGGCTAATTTTTTTCAGATGAGTAGGCAATTTTAAAAAATACCTTTAAAAATCTTAAATCAATCGAGCCATTCCAACCTTGGACTGTAAGGTGACCGCTTAGAATCCTGAGTTTGAGATGTGTCATCTTTTTTATGAGTATGTAATAACTATATTAATTGGATATAACGAAAAAATAGGACAGGAATGGTAGGCACGCTGGGGCTCTTATGCACGCCCCTTACAGACCTCTTAGGAATGGGGTGAGGTCAACAGTAGACAGTTTTTGGTTAAAGCTTTGGGGATTTTGGGAAGAGACCACAGAGTCAGGTAGTATATTCCAAGTATTAACAACTCTGTTACTGAAGTCATATTTTCTGCAATCAAGATTGGTGCGGTTAACATTAAGCTTAAATCTATTGTGTGCTTTAATAATTATTAAATAATAATTGTAAATCATATTTACAATGATATTTACATATATTGTAAATATGCCCTCCTCCTTTGACTTTCATATGCAGGGCAATAAAAGCAAAGATTAAGTCTTCATAAAAGGTGGAGCATCTTTTACTAACCATTAGTAAAACCAGGGATTCCTTCTCTTGGTACTAAATATACAGGTAGTCCTTGACTTACAACAATTGAGGCCAACGTTTGTGTTGCTGAGTGAGACAGTTGTTAAGTGAGTTTTGCCCCATCTTATCACCTTTCTGGCCACAGTTGTTGAGAGAATCACCGCAATTGTTAAATTGTTAATAACACGGTTGTTAAGTGAGTCTGGCCAGAAGGTTGCAAAAAGGGGATCACAGGACTCCAGACACTGCAACCATCATAAATATGAACCATTTGCCAAGCATCCAAATTTTGATGATGGGACCATAGGGATGCTGCAGTAGTCGTAAGTGTGACAAATGGTCATAAGTCTTTTTTTTTTCCACAGCTGTTTCTAACCTCGAGCAGCCGCTAAACCAATGGTTATAAATCAAGGACTACCCTTGATTTATTTATTGAAGCAAACCAGGGTTCTCTAGCCTCACTTTCTGCTCCCACTAGGCAGAGAATGCTTTTCACAAAAGTCACCTTGAATTTCAATCTGGTCCACTGTCATTTTTCTTTGAGCTAAACTTGGCTGGCTTGATAAAGACTTCCTGGCCATTCTTACAAAAGGAAACAAAACAGTAACTTCCTGTTCCTCGCTGATGGCAAAGAACAACCAATAAACTTCCCTTGTAAATTATTTCCTGCATCCAAGTAAACAAAGATTTGTTTGGAAAGGTGCTTTCTGTTTCCCGCTTTGCCTTCCTGGATTTTTCCACTTTTTCCATGATCTGTATAAAAAGACACAAAGTGATCTCTTTATGTATGACTTTGGCTACGAAGAGGGATAACTTTTTGATGGCCAAAGGCCACAGTTAACATAGAAGGGGTAGCCATTTTTTGTAGATGGATGAAGCCAGCTCACAAGTGAATGTAAGGCTCAGATTTTCCTTCTTCCCCCCACCCCCCACACCCCAACCAGTACCACCACTACCACTCCACTATTTTTCAAAGTTTTATTGGGAACAAAGTTTCAAACCTAAGATTTAAATGACTATTTTCATGCTTCCTATTTCTGGGCAATCATGATTGGAAGGCCACAAAAACGAGTGTGATAGAGTCATATTTCCCTGGGTCTCCAGTTGAACACCTTACTGCTACGGAAGAATCAAATGAAATTGGTACGAAGCAAGGAAGGTTGTCAAAGAATCCTTCATATGTTTGCCATTTATGCCAGTATAACTTGTTTTCTGTAGGCTTAAGCTCACTTTTATCTGTCAGCAATACAATGTAGCCAGAAGTAGGTTTCAGCAGGTTCTGACCAGTTCTGGAGAACCAGTAGCGAAAATTTTGAGTAGTTCGGAGAACCAGTAGTAAAAATTCTGACTGGCCCCACCCCCATCTATTCTCTGCCTCCTGAGTCCCACCTGATCGGGAAGAAATGGGGGTAACCTTTCCCTGGATTGGGGTGGGAATAGAGATTTTATAGTATCCTTCCCCTCCCCTGCCCCCTAAGCCATGCCACACACCCCAAGCCATGCCATGCCCACCAAGCCACACTCACAGAACTGGTAGTAAAAAAATTTGAAACCCACCACTGATACAAACCATAACTTTTGGAATTCTTTCCAATACCTTTGCTAGCTTTGGCCACAGGAGGCATCTCTATTTACCACTGCAAAATGAAACAATGGGTTGCATCTATGTTATCTGAATATTTTCTCACAAGGACTAAGCATTTGTGATTTTGCAGTGCTCTCATATTACATCTATTTGTCTTTATGTACACTGGGAAGCATGGGGCAGGCCGAGTATGCTCTACCCCCCATAAGTTAGTATAAAGAAGGGCAGAAATCTTGAACTCTACCATCAGTGACATTCAAGGCCACTAGCCAACAACTATCCTAGAGAAAGGTATCAAGGGATGTGGTGGTGTGATCAGTGGTGGGTAATAAATTATTTCACCAATGGTTTACCGAAAATGTGAACGTGCATGCATGGCTTCCGTGCATGCATGCACACACAACAAGCTCAACCAAGCAGCCTTTTGGGGCCTGCTCCCCCCCCATCTCTGCTCTCCGAGGCAGCAGATGCATCTCTCTGTACTGCTAGGAGAGCATCTTGTACAATTTAGCAGCTGTGAGCCGCCGCTTTCCTTTAAGTCCCATCCGAACAGCACAGAGACGCAGCAGCCATGTTGAATGCTGTTTCTCTCAGCCGCAGCACTTTCCGGATGGGACTTAGATGAACGCGACAGCTCACAGCTGCTAAATTGCACAAGACGCTCTCCCAGCAAGAACAGCAGTGGAGAGAAGCAGCTGCTGACCCAGAGAGCACATGGAGTATCTCCACGAGTGACCGAGGCTCGGCAAGGGATGGAAGAAGCGGCTGCAAGATCTCCACTGCAGCGCTTTCTGGATGGGACTTCTTGCAGGTAAGAAGAACTATCAGGTCCATTCCCAAACTGCTTCGGCCATCCTGCACCAACACCGCACCCCCTTCAGCCTAGCATAGCAGGCTGCAGGCCAAATAAATAGCTTGGTGTTG
Source organism: Ahaetulla prasina (assembly GCF_028640845.1). NCBI lineage: Eukaryota > Metazoa > Chordata > Lepidosauria > Squamata > Colubridae > Ahaetulla > Ahaetulla prasina. Next base: position 1,356 of record NW_026681985.1, on the reverse strand, counting down.
AGGGGGATGTAGTTTGAGGCCAGAGGGGGCTGGCAGCATGCGGGCAGAGGCCTGGGGTAGGGCCAGAGCAGGGGAATGGTGCATTCCCCGACCTGGCCAAGATGAACAGCAAATGGGCGGTGGCTCCAAGGCAAGACATGCTTATCTTTGGTGAGCAGAGCAGGCAAAGCACGGAGGCAAGGTGTGGAGATTAGCTGGGCCGCATGGCAAAGGCAAGATCTATATGGTAGGGTGGGATGGGGTGGGGCAGGGCAGGGCCAGCCAATGATGTGATTTGCCGGTTCTCTGAACTACTCAAAATTTTTGCTACCAGTTCGCTCAAAGCAGTATGAACCGTCTGAATATCATCTCTGGGTCTGATTCTGTTTTGTCTATGGAAAGTTATTTCTTTGAAAGACAGGCAGAGAATCCTGAGTCTATCAGGTTGAAAAGAATAAAAAGACATTCTACCAGGCCTCAATAATTGGTACTTTTCCACTGACAACAACCAGCTATCTTTAGAAAGATATGCTGCTTCTTCACATGGCATGCATCAGACATTCCTATTTCTGCCCAAAGTTGCTTTCAGGAAGGACAACAAAATCAACACTACCAAAAACTAAGAGGGATGATTTAATTTCAAGGATAAAGATATGTGTAACTGTGAAATATTTACTTAGACATTCTTGCCAACATTGTTTTAGTCTTCCTTCCATATTCTATAGATCTGTTTCTTATGTTTTTAAATTCCTTTTTCCACCAATTGTCAGTAATTTAGAAAGACAGGCAAATAGACAAAAGTTCCCACAAATGGGTCACTTACTAGCTTTAACATATGGGAAATGACTCCATCACTGAACCTGAGGTTGCATAAAAGCATTGGTTATTTCCTCTACCCAGCCTGTGTTTCAATTGCAAAGAGATAAGAACTGAATACTGTGAAACATATATATAAAGACATATAAAGAAAGAAAGGTTTGTGAAAGTCAGCATATGCTGTAAGAGAAAAAAAAACCCAGTGGAATTATATAGCAGAGAAGGCTTCTAACCTAAAACCCCAAATCCATTGTTTTCCAGGGGTGCCCATCAGACACAAGAAATGCCTGATGGAAAACTGGATGAACTTCCGAAGAAGCAGGCAGTTACAAATGAAAGGCCACTGGGTTAATCTGCTGACTAACTGGGAAAAGGGCAAAAACTTTCAGTCCAGCTTTTTGGATTGAGTGGGTAGAAAGTAAAATCTTGATGGATAACCACATCCAATCTCCCACAGGTAAGAACCTGACATCCTCTTGCCTGTAGTGTGTCCACCACAGGTTTGTATGGAACTCGTTGGTTGAAGAGAAGCTGAGTAATCTATCTTCACTGCAGAAAGTC
>NW_026681984.1:0-13230 GCF_028640845.1 Ahaetulla prasina | reverse complement strand
TGGAGCTGACTATGGGTCTGAGTGGGGTTCCTTCTTTGTGTATCTTGGGAGGCCGTAGAGCTTAGGCATCTGGATGATTTCTCTGGGAATGATTCTTTGTTGGATTTCTTCGCTGATGGGGGAGGCTTTTATTTTGGATCTAGTGGTTTTTTCTAGGTAGGTGGTGGGGTCTGTTTTAGGGGCTTGTATGCAGGGTCTTGGAGTAGGTTGGTTAATTTGGTTTGGTAGTCAGATGTGTTCATAACCACCGTGGCGCTGCCCTTGTCTGCTGGTAGGATTATTATGCTGGTGTCTTTTTCAGGTTAAGTAGTGCTGTCTGTTCCTCTTGGGTAAGTTGCTTTTGGGTGGCTTGCTGCTGCAGAGGATGTTGGTGATTTCGAGTCTGATTTTGTTAGCGCCATCGGGTTGATTTTGGTCAGGCTGGTTTCAACTCCGCATATAATGGTCTCAGTGGGATGTATTTGGGAGTGACTGCAAAGTTGAATCCTTTGAAAGGACATCGGTTTCAGCTTTGGTGAGGATCCTATCTGAGATGTTATGCACTGTTTGTTTCATGTGGCTGTGAGGGTGGAGGGGTTTGTTTCTGGCGTTCTTGTAGTCTTCGGAGTTTGTTGGTGTGTGTGTCGTCTTGAGGGTGGTCTGTGTTTCGCCTCCAGACGGCAAGTTGTTTTGGATTTGTCCCAAAGTGCAGGGTGCATCTTGTTGCTGAGTTTGAGGTGAAGTGTGAGGAGATCTTTGTTGATTTGATCTAGGAGGAATCTTTTTGTGAAGTTCATTTCTGATTAGGCCAATTCTGTTCTTTTTAGGATGCTTTGTGGCTGCAGAGTTGGAGTGGAATTTCAATTGGAAGCATGTGGGATTAAATTTTGATCTCGGCAGTTTCAGAGAAATGTTCCAAGCGCAAAGTCCACAAATGGTTTCCAAGTCTTCCAGAAAATATCTTCTTTATACACACCACTTCTAATTTTAATATCACATGTCATTTTATCATTTAAAGCTAATTTCCACATTTCAGAATTCCACTCTTCTATTCTAAAAATCACATCTAGTTTCCAATATCTAGCTATTATAATTCTACCTATTATAATCATAATTCTAATCAATTCTTTTCATATTTTGTTAATTCTATTTCCTTAATTACCAACAATAATATAGTTTCCACTCTCAATGTTATTACTTTCCCCATCATTTCAAATATCATTTTCTCCAATTGTTGCCAAAACTTTTAACCTTATCACAATTATACCACATATGTTCATAAGTCCCCAATTCCATCTCACATCTCAACATTTTTACTAATTTTTATCCATTTGTGACAATCTTACTGGAGTCAAATACCATTTCAAACAACTTTATAATTGTGCTCTTTAATCCTTATAGATAAAGTTCTCATAATTCTACTCTTCAATTCACATTCCAATCTGACTCTGGTATTTCAATATTAAGATCTTTTTCCCAATTTGTCCTCATCACTCTTTGTAATTTTTCATCAAATTTATAATCTTATAAACCCTACTAACGAGTCCCTTTAGCCCAATTTCATCTTTCATAATCCGAGATACTAAATATTCAAATTCAGTTTCACATCTATTTATCGAATAATTTTCCTTAGTTTTTTGTCCATTTTTCTATCTGTATTTTTCAAACCAACTTAACCCTAATTTTTCAATAATTTCTTTATTCCTCCTTTCATTTCCATAACTTTTATCCAATCTCTAATAATTTCTATATTTTCCTCTTTAATCACTTCATTCGTTTTATATTATTTTTAATGATCGCCAAATTCATTGTCTCCCCAAAAGATTATATCCGAATTAAAATTTTAACAAATTTATTCCACATTTTACTTAATCCTTTAACCAATAACTTCTACTTATGGATTTTAAATTTGCTTTATCTAAAAACCACCTTGATCCAAATTTCACTATATCCCTTAACTCTAAGTCTCTCCAATAGCTATCTTCACCTTTAAATATTTTTACCACTATCCGGATACCATACGCACAGTAATAATTAAATAATTTGGGGATTCCTAATCCACCTTCCTTTTGATTTTGATACCACATTTTCTTCACTAATCTAGGTCTTTTACCACCATTACAAAATTTATCCAGTTTTTTCTGATATCCTTCAATATCTTTCTCTGTCAAATTTAGTGGTAGCATCTCGAATAAAAAGTTGAACTTGGGCAGCAACATCATCTTACACATTGCAATTCTACCAAACCAAGACAACTTTAAAATTTTATATTTATCTATCTTCTTCTCAATTTCGTTAATCACCACATCATAATTAAGTTTTTTCAATTCTTTAACCTTAAGTGAAAGCACTATACCCAAATATTTCAATGTGTTTTTAATCCTTATCCCAAATTGCTCTTGCATATTCTCAGACTCATTACCATTACTATCCATCAATAATTCTGACTTTGACCAATTTACTTTCAATCCTGTCATTTCCTCAAATTCTATCAAATGCTTATATATCTTTTTCAGATCTTTCTCTACATTTTTCAAAATAATTAAAGTATCATCCGCATACAAATTTATCTTATACCCCTTATATCCTTCTAATTCTTCATCTTTTTCTATCATTTTTGTCAATATTTCCATAGCCAATAAAAATAATGTTGGGGACAGGGGACATCCTTGTCTCGTACCAGCTTCTAATTTTATCTCTTCAGTTAATATTCCATTCACCTTCACTCTTGCACTGCTCTTTTGGTACAATTTTGAAATAACATGTATAAACTTATTACCAAAGCCTAAAGCCTCCACAATTACTTTAATAGTTTCCCATTGTACAGAATCAAAAGCTTTAAAATATCCAATGATACTATACCAATTTTATCACCATTATATTCAGCTACATCTATAATATTTAATACTCTTCTAACAATATCACTCATGTATCTACCCTTCACAAAACCTACTTGATTATAACTTATATATCTATCTATAAATCTATTTAATCTATTACTTATAATAGCAGTAAATATCTTTGCATCCTGATTAATTAAAGAAATGGGCCGATAGGACTCAATCCTTTCTAAATCTTTATCTGGTTTAGGAATTAGGATATCACCGTTCTATTCCATGACGAAGGTACTTCCCCACCATGTAATAGTCCATTGAATAATTTTTGCAGTCTTGGTATTATTAATTCTTTAAATTCTTTATAAAACTCAACAGGTAATCCATCCTCGCCTGGAGCTTTCCTAATTTTAATTTTTGTATTATTCCATTAATCTCATCTTGTGTTATATCTTCTTCCATCAATTCCTTATATGTTTGATCAATTTTCACCACATACTTTTCTAAATAGCTTTGCAATTTTCCCCGATTAATTGGTTTCTTTGAATATAGATTCTGAAAAAAGTTTCTAACCACTTCACATTTCTCTAATTTTTTATAACATCTTATACCTCTATCATCTATCAAAACTCCAATTTCTCTCTTCTCTCTTTTATCTTTCGCCATCTTTGCCAATAATTTAGAATTTCTATTACTAAATTCAAAAAAATTCCTATTTAAAAATCTCAAATTTCTTTTTACTAACTCTGTATCTTCTTCTATCATTTTATTTCTTAACATATTAAGCTCCTGAAGAATTTTTTTTTCTTTAGTAAGCAAAAATTGATTTTCCAATTCTTTAATCTGATTTTTATCTCTTTCCATTTTAATTTTATAATTTTTATATTTCCTACTTGATAATTTAATACTCTCCCCTCTAAACACCGCTTTCATCGCATCCCAAACAATTTCAAATTTAACCTCCCCGTTATCATTTAATCTCCAACTTTCCTCCAATTTTTTAAGTATCCATTTTTTATCCTTTTCATTTTTATACAATTTCTCGTCATATCTCCAATAGCTTCTTTTTTTCTCAAAATTAAAATCTAAGTCCACCATAACTTCTGCATGATCAGAATCTTTAAAAATTCCCACATCTACCTTATCCACATTATTCAACAAATCTTTAGAAAGAAAAATATAATCAATTCTAGAATATGTATTATATATCTTGGAAAAAAAAGTGTATACTCTCAATTCCTTTAACCTCTCTCCACACATCAACCACGCCGTTTCGAAGCATCCACATATTTAAAATCCCCATTTTATTTGCTCCTCCACAGCGGGTGGGATTAGTACTGTCTATTTTATCTCTGATTAAATTAAAATCCCCAGCCACAATTACTTTCCCTACACTTTCATTCTCCAAAATTTTTGTTATTTTTTCAAGAAATTCTCTTTGTTTTTCATTCGGTAAATATAAATTAACAAGTGTCACTTTTTCCTCATTAAGATTTCCAACAATTATTACATATCTTCCATCCTCATCCAAAATTACCTTATGTTTTTCAAAGTACACCCTATTTGATATCAGTGTTGCAACTCCTCTAGCTTTTGAAGTTCCAAATGCTTTTTCATATATTTGCATACCTTTTATATACATTCTATTTGAATCTTCAGATTTCTGATGGGTTTCTTGTAAAAATAAAATATCTGGTAAATCCCTTTTAATCTTAAACTCCAATCTTCTTCTTTTAATCTGATTCCCTGTACCCTTCACATTCCATGACATTATTTTATAACTCCCATTTAAAATATAAATTTTTATCTTAAATTAAACTACCATATAAACAACAATAACAAAAACAAAACAAACAATACTGTCTATTTAAATTCATCACTGCTGTATCCTCACGACTCTTCTTCTGTTCAACCAACAAGGGAAATGAAGTTTCTTCAGTACTCTTCAACATCTTCATCAATGACTTGGACAAGGGGATAGATGGGGAACTCATCAAATTTGCAGATGACACCAAGCTGGCAGGAATAGCCAACACTCCAGAAGATAGGCTCAAGATACAGAAAGATCTTGACAGACTTGAACATTGGGCGCTATCTAACAAAATGAAATTCAACAGTGAAAAAAGTAAGGTTCTACATTTAGGCCAAAAAAACAAAATGCACAGGTACCGGATATGTGGTACCTTGCTCAATCGTATTAACTGTGAGAGGGATCTTGGAGTCCTAGTGGACAACCATTTAGATATGAGCCAGCAGTGTGCAGCAGTTGCCAAAAAAGCCAACACAGTTCTTGGCTGCATAAACAGAGGGATAGAATCAAGATCACGTGAAGTGTTAATACCACTTTATAATGCCTTGGTAAGGCCACACTTGGAATATTGCATTCAGTTTTGGTCACCACGATGTAAAAAGGATGTTGAGACTCTAGAAAGAGGGCAGAGAAGAGCAACGAAGATGATTAGGGGACTGGAGGCTAAAACATATGAAGAACTGTTGCAGGAACTGGGTATGTCTACTTTAATGAAAAGAAGGACTAGGGGAGACATGATAGCAATATCTCAGGGGTTGCCACAAAGAAGAGGGAGTCAAACTATTCTCCAAAGTAACTGAGGGTAGAACAAGAAGCAGTGGGTGGAAACTAATCAAGGAGAAATGCAACTTAGAACTAAGGAAAAATTTCCTGCGAGTTAGAACAATTAATCAGTGGCACAACTTTTTTTTTTGTTTACATTTATATCCCGCCCTTCTCCGAAGACTCAGGGCGGCTTACAGTGTGTAAGGCAATAGTCTCATTCTATTTGTATATTTACAAAGTCAACTTATTGCCCCCCCAACAATCTGGGTCCTCATTTTACCTACCTTATAAAGGATGGAAGGCTGAGTCAACCTTGGACCTGGTGGGGCTTGAACCTGCAGTAATTGCAGGCAGCTGTGTTTAATAACAGGCTTCTTACAGCCTGAGCCACACCGTGGCTTGCCTGCAGAAGTTGTAAATGCTCCAACACTGGAAATTTTTAAGAAAATGTTGGATAACCATTTGTCTGAAATGGTGTAGGGTTTCCTGCCTGGGCAGGGGGTTGGACTAGAAGACCTCCAAGGCCCCTTCCAACTCTGATATTATTATTATTATTATTATTGTTGTTGTTGTTGTTGTTATTATTGTTATTGTTATTACTGTTATTATTATTTTGCTTTAAAGCAAGGGGTGTCAAATTCAAGGCCCGTGGGCCAGATCCGGCCCGTGGGGTGCTTAAATCTGGGCTTCAGGGCCATCCTGAAAACAGTGAAGGACCGGCCCATGGTGTCTCTGCTACAGTGGTGAAATCTAAATTACTTTCCTACCGGTTCTGTAGGCATGGCTTGATGGGTGTGGCTTAGTGGGGGGGGGTCATGTGACTGGGTGGGCGTGGTTATGTGACTGGGGGATCAAAAGACAGAAACTCACTAACAATGTCCTGCTGGAGCAGGGTTGGACTAGATGACCTCCAGGTCCCTTCCAGCCCTGGATTATCCTCTGAAGCTGCATCTAGTGCCAGGTTTACAGTCCTTCCTTCCTCTCCTTTTTCCTCCCTCCCTCTTTCTTTCTTCTTTCTTTCTTTCTTTCTTTCTTTCTTTCTTTCTTTCTTTCTTTCTTTCTTTCTTTCTTTCTTTCTTTCTCTCTCTCTCTCTCTCTCTCTCTCTCTCTCTCTCTCTCTCTCACTGTCTCTCTCTCTAACGAACCCCCACCCCCCATTTTTTGCCTAAACCCCCCATTTTTTGCCTAGCAGGCTTCAGCTTTTTTACCTTTTAAAAATGCTTTTAAAGGTTAAAAAAAACACGCCCCTGACATCAGGCACCTCAGCCGGGATCATCGGAGCCTTGTTTTAACCCTTTAAAAGCATTTTTTTTTCAGCCGAAGAGGTTGTTAAAAAAAATACTTTTAAAAATACTAATAATAAAAAAAGCTTTGACGATGACTTTGCTGGGCATGGTGGGCAGGATTTTGCTACTGGTTCTCCAACCACTGCGCGCCGTTGCTACCGGATCAGGTGATCGTCCAAACCAGGAGCATTTCACCCCTGCTTTGCTAGCACAAATGGAGCTTGGGAGCTATGTCGGCCTCCCGAGCTCCATTTCGCTGCCAGAGGATTGCAGGAGACCGTCACATCTGAAAGCGAGTCCGGAGCCCATATTCGCTGGCAGAGCACTGGCCACAGGTGCCTCTGACATGAGTGAGATTAAGTTGGCCATGCCCACCTTGGTCACGTCCACCTCAGCCCCAACCCCCGAGGTCAAACACAATCCTGATGCGGCCTTCAATGAAATCAACTTTGACCCCCCCTGCTTTTTGCATTTTGGACCAGAAGAAATTTGATATGATTCAGCGGTGCACTTTTTAAATCAACTATTCACATAACGAAGATTAACTTCAAGCAAATCAGGAGAAAGTCTTCTTCCAGGACAATTTGGTTCTAAAATATGTGCACTGTCAAGCAGAGGTTGCTTATTTCTATTTTTCCACCCCAACGTTTAAAAATCTAGAATGTTCCTCTAGGCTTATTTCTTTTCTTGTCAGAAATACTATCCAGGTGAAAGGATGCAGTTTTGTAGCAAGATTCCCAACGTGTTTATTTCCATCAGTAAGCTTACTATTTTATTTATTTATTTTGTCACAACAATATATATATATATCATATCATACAAAAGATTATATAGTATATAAACATATATATGAGTAAATATTAGGCGGTATAAGCATATATATATATACAAGAAGAAAAAAGAAAAACAATAAGACAGGAACGGTAGACACGTTTGTGCGCTTATGCACGCCCTTTATGGTCCTCTTAGGAATGGGGTGAGGTCAATATTAGAAAGTTTTTGGTTAAAGCTTTTAGGATTATGAGAAGAGACCACAGAGTCAGGTAAAGGGTTCCAAGCACTGATGATTCTGTTACAGAAGTAACAGTTGCAGTAACTGTCCATCTCAAATGGACAGCTAACATCAAAAACATCATTAAAAAAGGACAACAAAGAATGTTCTTTCTGCGCCAACTCAGTAAGCTCAAACTGCCCAAGGAGCTGCTGATCCAATTCTACAGAGGAATTATTGAGTCTGTCATTTGCACCTCTATAACTGTCTGGTTCGGTTCTGCAACCCAACAAGAAAAACACAGACTTCAGAGGATAATTAGAACTGCAGAAAAAATAATTGCTACCAACTTGCCTTCCATTGAGGACCTGTATACTGCACGAATCAAGAAGAGGGCCGTGAAAATATTTGCAGATCCCTCGCATCCTGGACAAAAACTGTAATGTATCTTTAAATGTTTTGGCGGGAAACAAGCACGTTGCTGATTGGTTGAAGCCGCCGGTTAAACTGTATATAAGGAGAGGTTTTTCCCCAGCCCGGCTGCTGGGTTCACCATATATTAAAGAGCTGTTGTCACTACCCTGGTCTCCAGCCTCGTTACTGCCCAAACTTAACACTGGCGACGAGGATGGGATATCGAGGTTAAGAGCACCAGGAACGAGCTGAACGCACGAAAGAACCGAACCCAGCAAAGCTCAGGGCGGAAACGCAGCGATGGCCAGCTACACTCCGCCCGCGCCGTTTGACCCATCCAGGGAGAAATGGGGAACGTACATGACCCGTTTCGAGAGCTTCCTCGAGGCAAACGAACTGCAAGGAGTTCCAGACAACCGCAAAAGGGCGTATTTCCTGAGCCACTGCGGTCCCGAGGTCATCGACATCGCGGAAGCCCTGGCAGAGCCAACGCCGGTACAATCGGTATCGTGGCAAACTCTGCAAAATCTATTGAAGAACCATTTCGCGCCAACACCGTCCAAATACGTGCGGCGTTTTGGATTTGGAGCGAGACAGCAAGAGGCGAATCCATCAGCGATTACATGGCCGCCCTGAGGAAAGCCTCCAAGTTGTGGGTACCAAGACTTGGATGAGGAGCTGTTAGAGCAACTCATCCGTGGGGTCAGAGACATTCGTGTGGAGGCGGCTGCTATCAAAAGCAATCTTCGCTGGCAAACGCCTGGACGAAGCCAGAGCTCATGAGATGTCCACCCAAGCGGAAACCCTACAAAAAAGCCGCTCACGCGGTGAGCGAAATCAACCCGTCCACAACGAAGAAATCCAGACCGAATCAGGCGAGGATGAGGAAGGAGTTTGTCTCACCGAGAAGGGCAAAAGAAGACCGAGGAATGCGGAAGTTGGAGGGCAACACCAGCGTCAACAATGCAAGTTCAAGGACGCTACATGTCGGCGGTGCGAGAAGAAGGGCACCTGGCTCAAGTCTGTCGAGCACCCCAACCTTCCGCCGAAAATTCAAACCAACCAATCAGAGCGCTGGATCGGCAAGCGACCCGTGATTGGTCAAAACAAAAAGGGCGAATTCAAATCGAACGACCGTGATAATAGGCCGTGCAGCAACCCGTGAGAAGAAAATCTTCACAAAACCGAAAATCAAGGAGTGCCATGCCGACTAGAAGTGGACACAGGGTCAGCGATCACAATCATGTCCTGGGACACTCTTAAAGCTGCGAAAATCGCCAAACGCAAACTGCAAACACAGCGGCTAAGAGTTCACGACTACCAAGGGAATCGCATCCCTGTTCGAGGGACCACCTCCGTCCGGCGTCGATACATAAGAAGACCCTGCCCATCACGATAGTCGAAGGGACCCTGCCAAGTTTGTTGGGACTAGACTGGTTCCGTGCGTTGGGGCATGGGAGTGACTGGCATCTACAGAAATGACTTTAACCTAAAGGACACACTCATGGACGAATTCGAAGATGTTTTCAAGGACTGCCTGGGCAAGTACAAGGGGACCCCTATTTCCTTCAATTTAGACCCCCAGGTAGCCCCCATACGGTTAAAAGCAAGGAGGGTCCCTTTTGCCCTTAAACCCAAGATTGACAAGGAGATAGACAAGCTCATCAGTCAGGGGATACTAGTGCCAGTCGATCATGCAAAGTGGGAGACGCCAATCGTCACCCCAGTGAAATCAGATGGGTCAGTTAGAATCTGCGCTGACTACAAGGCAACGTTAAACAAAGCCTTGCAAAAAAGCGCTTACCCGGTCCCCGTGGTACAACACTTGCTGCACTCGCTGGGGCAAGGGCACGTTTTTGCCAAATTAGATTTGGCCCAAGCCTATCAACAACTGCCGGTAGACGCCAACACAGCCGAAGCCCAGACAATTGTGACTCACAGAGGTGCTTTCAAGTGTACCCGGTTACAGTTTGGGGTGAGTGTGGCACCTGGTCTATTTCAAAATTTAATGGAGCGACTTCTGCAAGGGCTCCCGGGGGTAGTCCCCTATTTTGATGATGTATTGGTATCAGCCGAAAATTTAGAAGAATTGGGGGAGTGTTTGAGAAAAGTTCTGGGCATTTTCCGTCAGCCGGTCTAAAGGTTAAAGTGAACAAATGCCAAATAGGGGTAGAACTGAGTTCTTGGGCTACAGAATAGACAAGGAGGGAATTCACCCCACTGAGAGCAAGGTCAAGGCAATAAGAAAGGCTCCAGCGCCCAAAAACAAAACAGAGCTACAGGCATTCCTGGGTCTAGTGAACTTTACGGTCTTTTGAAAAATAAGGCAACTGCCGAGCCGCTACATAAGTTACTGGGAAAGAATACTGCTTGGTCTTGGGGAAAGTCGGAAGCCAGGGCTTTCGAAGCAGTAAAAAACCTAATCTCGAGCGATAGCTTACTGATCCAGTACCATAGCACAATGCCACTGGTATTAGTTTGCGATGCTTCCCCACGGGTGGGGGCTGTGCCCAGCCACAGGCTTCCAAATGGCACAGAAGCCCCAATAGCATTCTACTCTAGAACGATGTCCTCGACAGAGAGGAACTATAGTCAGTTGGATAAGGAAGCTCTAGCTATAGTGTCAGGGGTAAAAGTTTCACGAATCGTTTTGGTAGAGACTTTGAAATTGTTACAGACCATAGACCACTGTTAGGTTACTGGCTGGCGACATCGCCCAACGCCTGTGGCACTCGCCCGATTGACCCGATGGACTATCTTTTAGCCGCCTACTCCTACAAACTGCAGCATCGGCCAGGAAAAGAGTTGGGGCATGCGGACGTTAAGCAGATGCCCACTACCAGGGGCGATCGAGACCCCACTCCGGGACGCCCATACTGTTAATTGACTCTCTGGACTCTGGCCCAGTCACGTCTAAGGAGGTGGCTCGGGCATCATACCGGGACATTATTTTGAGAACTGTACTTGGTTGGGTACAAAGAGGGTGGCCCTGCTGGGCGGCTTTTAAAGAATTTGTAAAAACGGGGAACTTTCGGCTCAAGGGGTGCCTGCTATGGGGGATCGAGTGGTGATCCCAGAGAAATTGAGGAAAGGGTGTTGATCTCCTCCACGAGGGTCACCCAGGATCGTAAGGATGAAGGGTCTAGCGAGAAGCTATGTGTGGTGGCCCTTAATGGACTCAGAAATTGCTGAAAGGGTAGGAAATGCCAGGCCTGCCAAGAGTCCAGACCACTACCCCAACGGCCCCGGTTCGAATGGGAAAGACCCCAAGGGCCCTGGTCTAGAATCCACATTGATTTTGCCGGCCCCTTCCACGGCCAATCCTTCCTGGTAGTAGTCGATGCCTACTCCAAATGGCTGGAAATCATTCTCATGAGATCCATGACAGCCGAGGCCGTGATCTCAGTCCTACGGCACCTATTTGTAACCCATGGGTTGCCCGACACGTTAGTATCCGATAACGGCCCGCAATTCACGGCAACCCAGTTTGAGGAGTACTTGGCAGAAGAGGGCATCCGGCATGCCCTCTCGGCGCCTTTCCACCCTGCGACGAATGGCCTTGCAGAGCGTTTCGTCCGGAGCGCAAAAGAGGCATTGTCCAGACTCAAGCCAGGCGACTGGCAAACAAAAATAGATGTTTTCCTGGCCGTCCAACACAGAACCCCCTGTGCCACAACCGGCAGAAGCCCAGCAGAATTATTAATGGGCCGAAAGCTCAGGTGCCCACTAGACCGTTTAAATCCAAACTATACACCGGAGGGTTACAAGGGGGGACTCGAAAAAACAAGAGGGATGGAAATAGGCGACCGAGTGTGGGCACACAACTATGGTGAAGGCCCGATCTGGGTAGCAGGAAAAATCCTAAACATAACAGGTCCAAAATCATACTTGGTGGAGTTAAAGGACGGCCGAGTATGGAGGCGCCACATAGATCAAATAAGAAAACGAATAGCCGAACAATCCGAGTTAGACGAAACAGGCCCTGACTATACAATGTTTGAATCCACAGCTGACTCAAACCCGGGAAAATCGCAGGACTTATCTGAGTTCCCGGAGGTCCAGCGACGCCAACAGGTCCCATTAGAAAACAGCAGGGATGACTCTGCAAATAATCCAGGGCCGGATGGCCTAGAGGAGGAGCTGAGAGGAGCAAACAGCCCCTCCGGTCAGCTCGACCCACTCCCAAGGAATGAACTGCGCAGGTCCGAAAGAGTCAGGAGACGCCCAGTCTATTTGCGTGATTACGTTGAAAAATAATATGTAAATATCATGTAAATATTGGTAAAGTGTTTTCTGGGAGGGAAGGAGTGTAATGTATCTTTAAATGTTTTTGGGAAACAAGCACGTTGCTTGATTGGTTGAAGCCGCTTAAACTGTATATAAGGAGAGGTTTTCCCCAGCCGGTTGCTGGGTTCACCATATATTAAAGAGCAACAACTAGACACAAGAACAGTTTTTTTGATCTTATGTACACTGAGAGCATATGCACCAAGACAAATTCCTTGTGTGTCCAATCACACTTGGCCAATAAAATAAATAAATAAATAAAATAAAAAAATAAAATAAAAAATAAAAAATTCTATTCTATTCTATATTTTCTGCAATCTAGATTAAAGCAGTTAACATTAAGTTTAAATCTATTGGTTGCTCTTGTATTATTGCAATTAAAGCTGAAGTAGTCTTTAACAGGAAGGACATTACAATAGATGATTCTAAGGAGTTAAACTTAGGTCTTGTCGAAGCGTTGAGTTCCAAGTTTTCTAAGCCTAGGATTTTAAGTCTGTGGGATAAGGTATTTTGTTGTTTTCAGAGGAATGGAGAACTCTTCTTGTAAAATATTTCTGTACACATTCAATTGTATTGATGTCAGAAATGAAATGTGAGGGTTCCAGACAGGCTGAACTTTATTCTAGAATTGGTCTAGCAAATGTTTTATATGCTCTGGTTAGTAGTGTAGTGTTTTGGAAAAGATTTGCTACTTTTTCAAGAGGTTCTGTTTACCATCATAAGTTATCTCCTTAGACATGAAAACAAGCTTCTTGTGATCATAAAATAAGCTAAATTAAAATGAGCCCCAAAAGAGCTAGAGGAAAAATAAATCTGATTTCCAGAACTGAATTAAAGATACAGTATTACATAGTTAACTTGTGT
>NW_026681983.1:0-13233 GCF_028640845.1 Ahaetulla prasina | reverse complement strand
TAGTTACTTAAGTCAAGATTGTTGAGTAACTCAATATTAGCTAAACGATGAATCCCACTTTATAAGCCAGAGCAATTGGGTTCACAGAGTTACTCAGGATCCAAGACACCACTTACAGCTTTGGATGATGCATGTACTCTATTTATGGGCCTCTGCTGCAAGTTTCATACAAGGGAACAATTATGGTTCATTGTTATTTGATATTTAAATTGTTTCGATCCCACTTTTATTATTTTTTATAAATAATTGAAGGCAGTGAACATACTAAATATTCCTTCCTCCTTCTATTTTTCCCACTGCATGGTTTTATGAAGCCTCCTGCTACTTGAGTTACAATTCTTGAATTCTAAGGTTGGCTGGATAGACTAATATAAATACGATAAAGGCAATCAGAAGACTGGACCAAAATATCTTTTACTCCAGTAACAAGAGGGCAGGTTTGTCCATCAGAACAAATGGGAGTCACTGCCAGGAGTTGCTTCCTCCACACTCTGGAAAGGAAGGAAGGAAGGAAGGAAGGAAGGAAGGAAGGAAGGAAGGAGAGAAAAAGAGAAAGAAAGAAAGAAGGAAGGAAGGAAGGAAGGAAGGAAGGAGAGAAAAAGAGAAAAGAGAAAAGAGAAAATAGAAGAAAGAAGAAGGAAGGAGAGAGAAAAGGAAGGAAGGAAGGAAGGAAGGAGACAGAAAGAGAAAGAAAGAGAGAAAAGAGAAAGAAAGAAGGAAGGAAGAAGAAAGGAAGGAAGGAAGGAAGGAAAGAGAGAGAGAGAGAGAGAAAAGAGAAAGAAAGAAAGGAAGGAAGGAAGGAAAGAGAAAAGAGAGAGAAAGAAAGAAAGAAAGAAAGAAAGAAAGAAAGAAAGAAAGAAAGAACCAATGGTTGTGCAGATGATTAAAGAATGAGCAGACAGCTATTAATGTCCCTTCCTTGGTGCCCATCAGGGGCCTTGCTTGACTTGATATTCTTTGTTGTTTCCTATTCCTATGATTTAAAAATACAGGCAGTCCTCGACGTACAGCCACCACGGAGGCCAAAATCTCTGTCACTAAGCGAGACATTGGTTAAGTGAGTTTTGCACCATTTTACAACCTTTCTAGCCACAGTCGTTAAGTGAATCACTGCAGTTGTTAAGTTAGCAACACGGTTGTTAAGCGAATCTGGCTTCCCCATTGACTTGGCTTGTCAGAAGGTCGCAAAAAGAGATCACGGGACATAAATATGAGACAGTTCCCATGGGGCTGACCATGGGGATGCTGCAACGGTCGTAAGTGTGAAAAATGGTCGTAAGTCCCTTTTTTTGGTGCTGTTGTAACTTGGAACGGTCACTGAGCAAACTGTTGCAAGTCGAGAACTACCTGTAATTTAAATGAAAAGTTTTCCTTCTAAAGAGAGAAGCATTCTTAGATGAGAAAAATGGTGGGTGGTTGCAGCTCCCGTCTGTCTTTGGAAGCATGTCCAGGAGATCCTGGAGAGGATGGGAGGAAGCCCCAGGAGAAACTGAGAAAATTTGTGATAGTGGGGAATATCTGTAGCTCGGATGTAAGACAAGGGTGGAGGTTCGCCCTTCGAGCTTGTGGGTTGGTTTCCAAACGTTTCATTACCAGGTATGCAACATCTTCAGCGGAATTTAAGGGAATGTCATTGTCGGTGTTCTTCTGTTATAAGGGGTTCATGTGGTCAGTAGGTCTTATGATGGGGAGGTCACTTGACACGACCCACACTTGACCCATCACAAGTGTTCTGACCTAGGCGTCTCCAAACCACAACACAAACTTCTTGTGCCGACAAAACTCCCCTTTTTATTAAGTTACTGTGGATTTCTCACATTCACATCCCAGCAAAGTCTTTCAAGGGAGCATTTACAGTCACAGACCTTCTCTGGCTTGGAGAGCTGCCAGGCCGATATCTTCAAAACTTGGCAAGGATTCTCTGAGAGTCATGAACCAATTAAGCTAACTAATGATCTCCTGCAAACTCCACTCCCCATTCGCTCCTCTTTTATTCCCTCTGAGTAGGGCCATCCATCGTCCACCTGTGGCCTTATTCCCAAGTCGACCCTTGTTCCTCAGCTGTTCTCTTCGTCTGGCAACTCTGCACATGTGCACACTGGGAACAGGCTCCAGCTGTTCGTCTGCCTCACTGATGTCAGACTCCAAAGGCAGCTGATAACTGGCATCTGGCACTGGCCCCCTCTCTGCCTCTGACGCAGAGCCCTCATCAGAGTCTTCCCAAGACTCCAGGACTGGCCCATGTTCCTCCCCAACCTCCTCACTGTCCGAATCTGCTGCCAGCTCTGCTGGCTGCTGGTGGGCCACAACAACAAGGCCCTCACCTGATGTGACCTCCCCATCACAAGACCTGACCACACAAACCATCGTGTTGGTAACGAAATGTTGGAAGCCAACCCATAGGCTTGGAGAACAAACCTGCACCCTCAAACTGAGAAGATCGAGCAAGGAGCCACCTTGTTAGTTTACCTCTTCTGATTCCTGGTGGGCACCACTGGATGTAGGTTTTTGTAGCAACAAGTATGGAAGTAAAAATATCTGATTGTCTTCTTTTGGGATTTTCTGATGGTTTTCCGACTAAGTTCCGATATGAGAAGTGAAGTTGGCAAGGCAGAAACCGATGAGTCTCAGGCCAGGTAGAATAATTAAATGAACATGAAACAAATATCTCCAGCTTTGATGCCCAAGATTTAAACTTAATGTCAACCGCTTTAATCTAGATTGCAGAAAATATGACTTCTGTAACAGAATCATCAGTGCTTGGAATACTTTACCTGACTCTGGATCTCTTCCCATAATCCTAAAAGTTTTATCCAAAAACTTTCTACTATTGACCTCACCCCATTCCTAAGAGGACCATAAGGGACGTGCATAAGCGCACAAACGTGCCTACCGTTCCTGTCCTATTGTTTTTCTTTTCTTCTTCCTATATATATGCTTATACCTCCTTATATTTACTCATATATGTTTATATACTATATAATCTTTTTGTATGATACCTACATATATTGTTGTGACAAAATAAATAAATAAATAAATAAATAAGAAGAGTCAAGAACCCCATTGACCAAAAGCAACAGAAGAAAAGATCCAGGACTGAAAGCTTGGGAGTGACATACCAATGGCTTGACCTCCATGTTCTGAAATGAGGAGATCTTCTACCTGCATATGACTCCTTTCTTCTCAGCAGCGGAGAACTGATCTATCAACGTCAAGTATGTTAAGCTTGAATTGCTTACTGGAAGTGGAGCTCAGCGTGGAGAGCTGAAATTGATTGCCATCCCTGGTCTGTTGACTACCTAGGCGCCAATCCTGCATAGTTTCCAAGACCAGACAAGGTCAGCCAACTGCCACCAGCTGCTAAGAAAATCTCCCGTGTAGGAAATGGATATTTTTGTAATTAGCTGTGCCATCCTAAATGGCCATTTGCTGAGAATGCACACAATCGGTTCCCCCCCCCCCAAACCTCAAAATGTACACACCGGACCAAAAAAGATAGTCTGCTCCTACAATAAACAATGAGTATCCTGCCTCCATCCATCAGCCATCTCTCTCTCCCTCTCTCTCTCTCTCCCACCCCCCCATAAGCCACCTTGAGCAACATCGATGTCCTCTCATCTAAAAAGAGGGCATAAATATATAGGAACTGTCTGCCAAATATCTTCTGCATCAATTTTCACTTACTAAAATGTGTTCCGGGATGTCACTTTATATAGTGCGAAATCACACTTCCCTTATTTTATGGACATTTGTTACTTGATGCTGGGAATTGTCTATAAAAGTTTAAAACCATTTCCAAGTGTCTTGCTCAGAGAATTTCAGAAGAAATAAAGAAAGAAAGAAAGAAAGAAAGAAAGAAAGAAAGAAAGAAAGGAAGGAAGGAAGGAAGGAAGAAAGAAGGAAAGAAAGAAGAATTAAAAGGTCTCCTTATTATTAGAACTAAAGGTCCTGGCCAGTCAATGCCTCCCACAGTGAGCAAGCTTAGTTTGGTTAGGAGATTAACCTGTATAGGGCTTATTGCAAAGCCAGAAGGATCAAAGGCTGGGCATTTCAAATGATGGAAACACATAAACTAGAAATCACATCACCGACTCTTTGTGAAAGAGAGACGCAGTGGCTCAGCGGCTAAGATGCTGAGCTTGTCGATCGAAAGGTCGGCAGTTCAGCGGTTCAAATCTCTAGTGCCACATAATGGGGTGAGCTCCCATTACTTGTCCTAGCTTCTGCCAACCTGGCAGTTCGAAAGCAGGTAAAAAATGCAAGTAGAAAAATAGGGACCACTTTTGGTGGGAAGGGAACAGCGTTCCCTGCGCCTTTGGCGTTTAGTCATGCCAGCCACATGACCACGGACACGTCTTCAGACAGCACTGGCTCTTTGGGTTTGAAACAGAGATGAGCACCGCCCCCTAGAGTCGGGAATGACTAGATAGTACAATGGGAACCTTGACCTTTACTCTTTGTGATATTTACAGGAGATCCAGCAACAATACATTAGCAATTTTTTGGCATCTCCCTTTCTTTGTTCTATCAGCTGAAACTGCAGTGCTAGTTTCTAGCGGGGGTTAACTTCTGAAATCCTTGCATTGTTTCTTCACCAGCTACTACTCACCTGAATCCATCTTTGCAGATAGAACATTTGTCCATCTCTCCAAAGCATTTCTTACAGTTTTGGTGACACTTCTGGCAACGTCTTTGACCTTTGCAGGGTAGGGAGAAATGGGCAGGGTGAAAAGAAATGCCAGCGATTAGGAATGCATAATTGCAGGTGTAACATTTATGACTTACAGAGTATTTGACGGCAAGTTAAACCATCTGCCCCTGAACAATAAGGGTACTTTTTAAAAAAAAAAAAAATTAGGCGGGATGACAGAAATAATTCATTTCAACTTAAAATATATTACTTCCTAGACCTTTTCATTTTGGAGAAATGCTAAACTTTGGCAAGCATATCTTAAATATTCAAAACCCAGGTCAATTAATTTAAAGTACTGATTTTAAAACCCACTGATGCTTTTTTCCCCAGATTTTATTGCAAAGCGTCAGAAGCGTTCCTCATCCCATTTCAGATTGGCAGGAGATTAAATCAATGTCTTGGTTAATAAGGTTAAGCAGTACTTTCCGTCTGAATCCAGCATGTTTCTGCACAGCCAGCAAGGACATGGATGGTGGCTCTGTAACTCTTTAAAGCAGCTGCATCTTTTCTCAGTAATATACTTTAAAAAGCTGCATATATGTCAGTGGGAATGGGAGTTCCAGCTTTCATGGTGGGCGGGAGGAGTTTTGTCCGATACTGAAGCACTTTCCTTTTTCTTAATCTAATTGACTTTTTAAAAAAATTTCATAGCATTATTTAAAAACTTTTTCATTAGGTTGTCATAAAATTCCCCGTGACAATTTAATTTTCTGAAAATATACTATTTGTATCACTCACGCATAAGTTTAGTTCACGTTATGTAAGTGAAACTAAATGGCGCTTTAGTGCAACCGCAAACAAAAGAGCCTCGTCCCAGAATAGCTCGCGCATCTCCCCCCACACCACCCAGCTGTAACAGACAAGCAGAGCTGGTAGCTGGCGCCCCCCCAACAACCCAATCCATGATGCGCGAGAAGCATGCGCAGACGATGATACACTTTATAAATCACCATTACTGTGGAACTGGTGGGCAGTTAGAAAATTTTACTACTAATAGAGATACAAAAGTGGGCGGTAGGTATAAAAAGGTTGACTACCCCTGATATACGTAGATATTACATGCATGTCCCTGCAAGCCATCATTTTGAAGCCAAATCCGTAGTACTACTCAATCCCATTGATTAAATTAGTTTAGTTGCATTGTTTGGAAGTCTTCACTTGCAATTAGAAATACCATTTATTTAAGTGTTAGGTTCAGTAATGTAATCCTGCCGCGTGTCAATCAACCAAACATAGCTATCCTTGATCAGTCCCCAGATCTCCTATTTTAATCAATGAAGAACAACCGTGGGAGGGAAAATTGTACACGTTATCCCAACAGGTTAGCTAAAACACACTTCTGCAACAATTTGAGTATTTCTCTAAACGCTGTCAGAATACTTTGCCTGTCCAAATTGTGCGCATTAGGGAAAATTGCTTCCAAAAGCACTAAATAAATAAAACTGCCCTTTGTGCTAGAAGAAGAAGAAGAAAAAAAGGAAACTGACGCAAACATGAAGCAAAATTAGTTTCACCTAGGAAAAGGGAAACATGTCACAAAATCTCAAAAAATAAAACACTCTTTTCCAGCTACGGGTTTTATTAAAAGGTATCAGCTCTGGAAATAAGGGACAGCTCAATTTATCAAATGCATGGAATAGCTAGACTGGTGTAAGATTTACATTGGGGTGAGCCAGGGCACGGGGTGGAAGGAGAGGAAGACAGATTGATAATGCAGATACTTATTTATATCCCTCCCTTTATCATTTTTATATATAATTCAAGGTGGTGAAGATATTTAATTCTCCTTCCTCCTCTTATTTTCTCTGCAACAACAACTCTGTGAGGTGAGTCGGACAGAGAGAGAAAGAGAGAGAGGGACTGGCCCAAAGTCACTCCACCGTGACTAAAGCGGGACTTTTTCATTCATAAGGCGGGACTAGAACTCACAAGTCTGCTGGTGATTGGCCTAAGCCAACTTTCATGCCTAAGGCGGGGCTAGAACTCACTGTCTCCTGGTGATTGGCCCAAAGTCATGTAACTGGCTTAAATGCCTAAGGCAGGACTAGAACTCAGTCTCCAAATTTCTATCCTGTGCTTTAACCACTAGACCAAACTGGCCCCCAATGCAGGTTACATATGCATAACGAACCTGTCTTCCCCTCTGCCTGTCCTTCCTTCCTTCCTTCCTTCCTTCCTTCCTTCCTTCCTTCCTTCCTTCCTTCCTTCCTTCCTTCCTTCCATCCATCCACCAATCCACCTACTCACCCCCATCCACCCATCCACTCACCCACCCACCCTTCCGTCTGTCCATCTCTGTCTGTCCATCCATCCATCCATCCATCCATCCATCCATCCATCACGTATCTCATCCCAATGTAAATCCTACATCAATCTAGCTATGCCATGCATCTGGTAAAATGAAATTTAGCTCATGAAAGCTTATGCCTTTTTTTATAAAAAAAAATGTTACTTGGAAAAGATGCTACCAGACTCCTAATGTTTTGTCTCCACAGACTGACATGGTTCCCCTCCTACAATGTAACAAAACCAAAATTGATTGATTTTGCTCTCCCTAAGCAGGACAACAGTCAATTAGTGGAACTACCAATTGAGTGCAAACATTAAAGGTTTTAGAAGCTGTTTCATTTTCAAGGAAGGATGAAAAAAACCCCGGTTCTTAAAGCCAAAGTTGCAACAAAGACTACAAGCTTCTGTTTAATGTGTTGGAAAGTCTTATGCTTTTCCTTCAATTTTATGAGAGCTTCGGGGTAGCTTTGGCAATCTGAAAAATGTGAAATCAATTAAAAGACAAATTATTTGATTTAAAACTATTACGGTTCTTAGTTAATGTGTTTTTATATTGCTGCTAATGATGGTAACTCTAGAACTGTTTTGCAAGAGACCAACTAAAGTACACTAAGATGAATACAATTAAAAATACATAAAAATAATTGGGACAGAATGAGGGAGGGAGGGAGGGAGGGAGGGAGAAAGGAAGGGAAGGACAGAGGAAGTAAGGAAGGAAGGGATGGAGGAAGGGAGAGAGGGAGGGAGGGAGAAGGGCCGTGATAGCTCAGGCTGTAAAGAAGCCTGTTATTAGAACACAGCAGCCTGCAATTACTGCAGGTCCAAGCCCGGCCCAAGGTTGACTCAGCCTTCCATCCTTTATAAGGTAGGTAAAATGAGGACCCAGATTGTTGGGGGGGCAATAAGTTGACTTTGTAAATATACAAATAGAATGAGACTATTGCCTTATACACTGTAAGCCGCCCTGAGTCTTCGGAGAAGGGCGGAATATAAATGTAAATAAAAAATAAAAAAAAGGAAGGAAGGAAGGAAGGAAGGAAGGAAGGGAGAAAGGAAGGAAGGAGGGGAGAAAGGAAGGGAGGGACAGAGGAAGGAAGGAAGGAAGGGAGGGAGGGAGGGAGGAAGAGAGAAAGGGAGAGAGGAAGGAAGGGAGGGAGGTAAATAGACAGGGATCATTGATGTCATCTTCATGAAAAGAAATATAAAAATATTATAATAGGAGTGAAACCATTGTAGATTGTACTGTAGATGTCCCTCAGAGAAGGGGAAAAAAATATTCCCACCCATCGGTGAGTGCTGGCATTGATTTCCCTTTCTTACCGTCTTCAGAGTAAAACCCAGCTGGACACAGCATCACACAAGTGTTTGTCTCTTGGTGGTGGTAATAACCACGCTTGCAGGCTGTGCATGAGTTCTGGCTTCTGCCCAAACACGCTTCGCAGCCCCTGTGACATCTGCGGCACTTATGTTGCAGGCTGTCTCCAAAGTAGCCAGGAGGGCAGGAGTTCACACACTTCCTGGAAAAAAGTCCACAAATGTTCCAGATTAGACCCAAGGAGGACCCACAATGGCAAGAGCTGCCAAATGAAGAAGAGCAGCAAAGTAGCTGGCATATGATTCTTTCTGTGACGTCTTCCATCATAAACATTAATGCCTTTTCTTGGGTGGATCATGGACCAAAGATCCCCAACCTGATGTCCTCCAAGTGTTGTTAGATTAGCTCCACATTTGGCTCCATGGGCTGGCAATTATGTGAGTTGTAGTTTGACCTGCCTGGTGGACATCAAGTTGGGGAAATCGGCCTTAGAAGGATGGAGTTAGAAAGGAGAAGTCGGAGACCTTAGGGTAACTTTTTCTATCAATCTGCTTCCTCCTCAGGGCCAGACCCACAGGCAGGGAGGAGGAGGAAGCTACTGGTATTTTTTAAAAAGGGTAAGGAATTGTCTGGTGGTCATGTTACCTATGAAAAATCTGAGATTAATAGCCACAGTGTACAGCTGGGGAACGAGTACATACAACATGTTGTTAGTATAGAAATCTTGCGTGTGGAACTAACTGTGCAAAATGGATTAAAACTCTCTCTGTGACCTACCCCTGACCAGCGACCCCCCATCTTTTTCTGGCTTTTTCCTGCTGATTACCTGCCAGTTTTAACACTTCCAAGGCTGTAGTGGAAACAGTTCAGGCACTGATCGGCACTGGGACCATCGCATCCTTGGTCGCCACATTCCCTATGACACAGACCTTAGGGAGACAGACAGATCTGTTGAAAGAAGAGATATAAAACTCTTCCTAGTTCAACCTACACAATGGCATCCATCACTTGGTCTATCAACGTACCACATATCTGGGAATCCAGTCTTGATGCTACCCTGAGCACCTGTTGCTTGATTCACTCACTTTACCCTACCCAACGACAGTGGTAGATGGGCTGTATGCTAATGCCAGTAAAGGAGAAGCGCTGGCGCAGTGGTTAGAAGGTAGTACTACAGGCTACTTCTGCTGACTGCTGACTGAGTGCAGTTGGGCAGTTCGAATCTCACCAGGCTCAAGGTTGACTCAGCCTTCCATCCTTCCGAGGTGGGTAAAATGAGGACCCAGATTATTGGGGGCAATAGGCTGACTCTGTAAACCTCTTAGAGAGGGCTGTAAAGCACTGTGAATAAGTGCTATTGCTATTGCTATATTTGCCCCTCAGGGTTCAAATGAGCTGTCCTTGGGGCTCTCTTTGAGCTTGAATTCTTACTTTCAGACATTTCATTACCAAACTAGTTAGCATCATCAGTGCTAGAAGGGCAGGGAGTTTGCACTGATGATGTTTCCAGTTTGAGTCGTGAAATGTCTGTAAGAAAACAACCAAGCTCAGAGACCACCAAGGACCTCCTTCATATGGTAATGGTTTATCATAGCTACAGCCTTTGGTTAACTAAATTGACAACCTGCTAACTAACTTGCAAAATAACATCAATAAAAGACCACAAAGATATGTGATTCCCTGTTCAGGTTTGGTCAATATCCTGTGTTCTAATAGCATGACTGCATTGTAACTATCAGGTTCTGTGTGCAACATGCCTGACTCCTAATATAGACAATTCAGGATTAATGAATAATTAACAAGTGTTTTATTTTGTTTTGTTTTTGCTATGGGGTCTATTCCTGCCCTTTTAAAAAAATCTGTTGCCACTTCAGCTCCCTAGCCATTTCTTCTCAAAGCTATTCTTCTTTTTGGGGTAGCAAGACTGTTTGTGTACTCCAGAGCCTATCTATCCTGCATTCTCTCCACTCACCTGCTGTTCTAGATGGAAAGAAAGATCCATATCAAACTACCTGTATGGAAGTTAGAGTGAGCACTTATCTGTGTGTGAAATGGGGAAAGCAGGAATCTTATCTTTGGTAAGCACTAAAATGTATCTTGGGCTGATCCAAGGATAAGAGTGGCTTAATCTGCTTGATGCTTGGCATCGCTGTTGCCATTGGCATCATCAACCCTGGATAAACCGGTGTCTTATGTTTTTATAGAATCTATTTATCTAAATATATCTACCGCAAGGACCTGAAGACAGATAATTTTTGCAGTAATCGGGTAGTTTGGTGAAATTTTACTGCTTGCGTTCCCACTGATTGTTCAACCCATCAGTGTCTAAGGATGGATGTGGGATCTCTAAAACAAATTAATCAAAATCTTTCCGATAGGACTTGGTGGGACACCATTAGGAAATACTAAATTGGGAATAATTAAATCATTTTTTAAAAAAAAAATCCCAGGAAAAAAAAATGAACAAACCGCTTCTCTGTTATTGCTAAGAAAACAATTTGGATATGCCCATGAGGTTCTACAGACAGAAGAGGACAACTCACTTTGGCCAATTTGCCCCAGCTAACATGCCTTGGACAACTTATCACAGTACCTCACCACGGGATAATTTAATAATTCAATTTAATTAGTTAAAATAATTTCGCCTTTCCTTTCTTTAATGATTCTATTCCACCATTTCCTGATATTAGTGTAACTCTTGTCTTGCAGCGAGTTGTCCCACAGTGAATTGGCCTTGACCAGTTGTCCTGTGGCGAGTTGACTGCGATGAGATGGCCGCGGCAAGTTGGCCACTGCAAGTTGTCCTAGACCCTCTGCAGACTTGAGCTAAACCTGAAGAATTAGCTTTTGAGAATCTTCTTAGCAAGTTTATGATCTAGGGCAGGGGTTGGCTCTGGAGCTGCATGTGGCCTCTGCTGTGGCTCTATCACCAGTCAGCTCCACAATTGACAGGGCTTTCGGACAGGCAGAGGAAGAGGAGACTCTATGGTGGAGGAACGAACTTCCGGTCGGCTCCAGAATTGAATGGGGGGCTTCTAGTTGGGACCTTTGTGGCTCTTTTGAGCATTTAAGGTTGCTGACCCCGGTCTAGGGCTACTTCCACATCTGAACTGCATGGCTGCCTCAGACAATTTTAGTGAGTTTTTCTCTTCAGGAGAAGAGCTCAAGTCTACATGCTTTAGGAAAGTCAGGAGACAGTTGGAGAGACTAACCATTCCATTTGAAAACCTAGCATCTGCCTCTGATAATCACTACATGTAAGGTTGAGAAGACAGTGTTTCTTAGAACTGCTATTCCAAGTTTCCCTTGGAACAACATGAAAAGTGCGGAAAATAGTGTGTGCTTTGTATAAAAATGAAGGACACTGTTGTTGCTGTTGTTTTTAATTGCTGTCTCTACTCTTCTGAACAAGGCAGCCACCAGAGACACGTAGTTCCATTCTCTGACTCTTAGAAATCAACTTCAGATGTTCCTATAATTCAAAAAGTCCTTCCCGTTCTTTTCCAAGCCTAACAATGCAAACCCCCCTCAATGCCAGAATCTTTCTGCTTCCTTGTGGTTTAAATTAAAACCCAAGATTCTTGGAAACCTGAAAGGGATCTCGTTTTATCCGAATTTGTACTTGTGGTCCCAAGGAAGAAAGGGGAAATGCCCTGGTGCTGGTTTTCATTATTCGGTAAGAGAAACAACTTCTTGGAAATTCATAGAAGAACATTTCCAAGCTTAACTTTGTGGATGATTGAGCAATCCTGAAATAAACGTTATTCGTGTTCCTAGACTGCAAAGTGCCTGTTTTTCAAAGAAAAGAAACCAGAACAGAACAGAATAGAATAGAATAGAATAGAATAGAATAGAATAGAATATAGAATAAGGAAGGAAGGGAAGGAAGGAAGAATAGAACAGAATAGAATAGAATGAATAGAACAGAATGAATAGAATAGAATAGAACAGAAATAATGGAATGGAATGAAGAGAACAGAACAGAATAGAACAGAATTAGGAGATAGAGTAGAGCAGAATAGAATAGAATAGAATAGAATAGAATAGAATAGAATAGAATAGAATAGAATAGAATAGAATAAGGAAGGGAAGGGAAGGGAAGGGAAGGGAATAGAATAGAATAGAATAGAATAGAATAGAATAGAATAGAATAGAATAGAATAGAATAGAATAGAATAGAATAGAATAGAAATAATGGAATGGAATGGAATGGAATGGAATAGAATAGAATAGAATAGAATAGAATAGAATAGAATAGAATAGAATATAGAATAAGGGAAGGGAAGGGAAGGGAAGGGAATAGAATAGAATAGAATAGAATAGAATAGAATAGAATAGAATAGAATAGAATAGAATAGAATAGAAATAATGGAATGGAATAGAATAGAATAGAATAGAATAGAATAGAGTAGAGTAGAAGGAAGGAAGGGAAGGAAGGAAGGAAGGAATAGAATAGAATAGAATAGAATAGAATAGAATAGAATAGAATAGAATAGAATAGAAGCGGCTGACGAAGCTGGAAGGAGAACCTACTGTATACTATTTCAGAGAAGTGACTGTCTAGTCTCTTCTTAAAAGCCTCCAGTGATGGAGCGCCCACGACTTCTGAAGGAAAGCTGTTTCACTGGTTAATTGTCCTCACTGTTAGGAAGTTCCTCCTTAATTGCAGGTTGCTTCTGTGTTTGTTTAGTTTCCAACCATTGTTTTTTGTCCTGCCCTCTGGCGCTTTGTAGTATAATTTGACCCCTCCTCTTCTTTGTGGCAGCCCCTCAAATACTGGACTGCTGCTATCATGTCGCCGCTGATTCTTCTTTTCTTTAAACTAGCCAAACCCAAATCCTGTAGCCGTTCTTCATATGTTTTAGTACCCAGGTCTTTGATCATCTGATCTGATTTTGGAAGAAAGCGACTTTTGAAGGCTCCATTTCCAAAGATG
>NW_026681982.1:0-13238 GCF_028640845.1 Ahaetulla prasina | reverse complement strand
CTAGACATTTGCAGATGCCTTTCCTCCTCTAATGTAAAATAAATGCTCCTGTTTCAAACACATAAACGTATCTTTTCTTTTATGTACACTGAGAGCATATGCACCAAGACAAATTCCTTGTGTGTCCAATCACACTTGGCCAATAAAAATTCTATTCTAAACAGGGTGAACATCTTAATGAATGTTAATGGTTTCAATAATCAGCTATCTAAAAACAACCCTTCCCCTTTAAGAAAGAAAGAAAAAAACTCTGGAGAAGCTCAGGAGACAGTAAGTCTAGACGTATGAAGAAAGAAAGAAAGAAAGAAAGAAATGTATTGCTAAGAATGGTTGCAGGAACTGGGTATGTCTAGTTTAATGAAAAGAAGGATTAGGGGAGATATGTAGCAGTGTTCCAATATCTCAGGAGCTGCCACAAAGAAGAGGGAGTCAAGCTATTCTCCAAAGCACCTGAAGGCAGGATATGAAGCAATGGGTGGAAACTAATCAAGGAGAGAAGCAATTTAGAACTAAGGTGAAATTTCCTGACAGTTAGAACAATTAATAAGTGGAACAACTTGCCTGCAGAAGTTGTGAATCTCCAACACTGGAAATTTTTAAGAAAATGTTGGATAGCCACTTGTCTGAAATGGTGTAGGGTTTCCTGCCTGGGCAGAGAGTTGGACTAGAAGACCTCCAAGGTCCCTTCCAACTCTGTTATTATGTTATGTTATGAATGTAATAAGGGTTAATGGAGGGCAGTTTCTGTAAGCAGGCTAAAAGATTAGGCTAGAAACACCAGAACGTTGTAATTTCTTACAGGATTAACCCTGTAAAGTGGAAAAAACAAAAGGAGATTTCTTCTAACAACCAGTTCTCCGAACTGCTTAGAAAATTAACTACTAGTTCTAGTGAACCAGTGCAAACCAGTAGAAATCCACCTCTGTTTGGAACCCTTTCAACTGGAATTTGGACTTTGGGTATGGAACCAAAAAGGCATTAACTACACTCCTAGATAGTATTTGGCAGGAATGGGATGGTTTAGTGTATCCATCCTTGCTTTTCTTGACTTCTCACAGTTTTTGATACTATTTATCATGGTATCCTTCTGGGAGCTAAAGTGGGACAGTGGCACTGTGTAGTGCTAGTACTCCTCCTTCCTCTGGGTTGATTACATCAGGTCTAAATCTAGAGATGGCACAATGAAATCCAATGAGTCCATTGGTTTTGACAAAATCTTGTCAGCCCAAACCTAAGCTACTAATCTATTAGATACTATATATCCTGAGAGATTCCAGGGTTTGGCTATCCTAATCTTCTTCCCCTCCACCTCCCTCCTGGTTGAGATGGCACAGTGTCTTCATCTGGCCCTTTCTCTGGGAATGTTTCATGTTGCCAAAACTCTTCCCCATTGCTCCTGCAAGCACACATTCCATCAAATGTCCCAATCAATATTGATGGGGTTCTACAGGACTCACATATCTCCCCTTCTTTTAACATCTACATGAAGTTGCTAGGTGAGGTTATGCAACAATTTGAATCAGTATGCTGATGATACCCAGTGTTATATCTCCACCCCAAACTGCCTGTGTGATGCTGTGGATGTCTTGTCCCAGTGCTGGATGATGTCCAAGAAGTACCGAGTGGTTTTGGATGTTTGGACCTTCTCATGCCAACAATCTTCCATCTTTGGTTGTGGATGAAGTGGTACTTTCTCAGAAGATGTAGTATGCAACCTGGCAATGGACCTGAGACCGTGAGTGTGTGACCAGAAGTACCTCTCCTGGGTGTGTTATTGATTAATGATACTTTTCTCTTGGCTGCTATGTATTTTAATTTGGTAGTTGTCATTGTTTTTATTTTTACTTTTAGTATTATTCACAACCTAAAGTTACCTGTTGAGATGGGTAGCTATATAAATTGATGAAATAAATAAATGTGTGTATTTAATCTATATACTTTGGCAAAATACTCTATGAATCCATTTTGGTGTTTTTTTAAAAATAAGGATAATTTATTTAGCCTGTTGACCAATGCCAATATTGTGAGACAAAATCTAAAACATCTGAACAAAAATGTTTTAAAATTATATTTATTTTTTACAGATTTGGACTATCTAAATTATTTTGAGGTTTGTTCTGGGGTTGTTGCAGTAACAATCTCGGAGAATAACATTTCTTGAAAACATGGCACTTTGATAACTTCCCAAGGAGCCCTCTTAGTGATTAATACACAGTGGTAATATGGTTGAAGCTGCAACGAGAATTGCTACTCTGTTTGGAGTTTGCAAAAATCCAGAGGTATGCTTAAATTTATGTCCATTAAAACATAAAAATCTATTATTTAACCAAGGCAATATTTTAGGTGGATATAGCATATTTCTATCCTGGAGTGTATCTCTGCAGGGAGTTCTCTATAATGACAGCACTTGAAAGGTTAATGGCATTCATTGTTTTACTAATCTATCCTTTTGAACCACTGATTAACAATGAATTTGATTTGGAGCTACTTATAGTTGAAAAAATATTAATCTAGTCTTTGCAGATGAAATCTTATGTTAACAGACGATGATGTATTATTAACATACACCTAAAAAGAAAAACATCCATTCCTTTTAGGAGAACATTACAAACTGCTAATGCTAATTCCTTAAAAAAATCTTTAAAAATCTACACAATTGTAAAATAAAATGTATTTACCTAAAAGTTATTAATACCAAACACATAAATACATTCTCTCCTTTATAATGGTAGGTATTAAGATTATAAACTTAGATTCCCTGAAGTATTTATGTTTTGCTAATTTGTTGCTGTTTCTAAGCTAGTGTAAAAAAAATGTTCTAATGCAAATCATAGATTGGAGCATGGACCTGCATAACAAGCAATATTTGTTTAGCAGGGCAAGCCATTAATCAGGTTTTCTGTTTAGCTTTAGATGGAATTAAAAAATCAAACCTTAGTAACATAGCAGCTAGGCTAATAGTACTTAGTTTGACTTGCTCAATATTCATTTTCCAAGGAGAAAATTCATGAACATTTAATGTTTTGTTAATTTTCTATCTGTTCTGCTGTTTGGTTTAAGGAAGGCTTTAAAATCTTTCTCAGGATTTCCATGGTTGTACAGAAGTCAACCTAATGAAATATGGGCCACTAAACTGGACAGGACACATTCATTTCAGTAACAGCGATTGCAGGGGTGAACTTCAGGAGGTTCTGACAGGTTCTGGAGAACTGGTAGCAGAAATTTTGAGCAGTTCAGAGAATCGGTAGCAGAAATTTTGAGTAGTTCGGAGAACCAGCAAATAGCACCTCTGGCTGGCCCCAGAGCGGGGTGGGAATTGAGATTTTGCAGTATTCTTCCCCTGCAATGCCCACCAAGCCACACCACGCCCACCAAGCCATGGCTACAGAACCAGTAGTAAAAATAATTGAATTCCATCACTGAGTGATTGCTATAATTCTTGAACTGAAATGAATGGAATAGCTTTGGAGATATGCAGATCACCATCAATTCATCAAAAACAAACCCCACACATAATTAGATATTATTCCTTTCTGGGTCAATTTCTCAATTCATCCATTAAAAAGAAACATGGAAAATCTGTAATTGCTATCATACACCTTTTACAGTGGATACATCTTTCATAATATTGCAGGCCAATTTTTCAATAAAATGTGCCCCCATGTATATCTACGCCTACTGCTACCAGATACCTCTCACCGACCCGTCCGCTCTCACAGAGAGGGACTCCTCAGGGTGCCGTCAGCTAGGCAGTGTCGTCTGGGGACGCCCAGGGGAAGGGCCCCAGGACTCAACCTCCGAACCTTCCGTCATGAGCTCAAGACACATTTATTTACCTGTGCAGGACTGGCTTAGATTTTAAATTTATAGGGGTTTTAAATTGGTTTTAATATTTATATTTCCATTTTTAATAATTGGGCATTAGAATAAGTTTTTTAATGATTATTTTAATTTGTATATAGATGTTTTATATGCCTGTGAACCGCCCTGAGTCCTTTGGGAGATAGGGCGGTATACAAATTTGAATAATAAATAAACAAATAATCTCTTTCCCTATGCATTTATCCAATTTTTCAGGCATTTTCACAAGTATATGCTGATTTTAATGCAACATTTGCAAATAAATAAAATTGCCATGAATATTAACAGACAGCATTTACTTCTCCTGAAAGTTTTGTAATGGAATTATGACATTTCAAATTTCAAAACAAAACAAAATTTGTCACTTAGGACAATGGAACTTCATAGAACTTTCCATTTTTGCTTATATAGAATAGAATAGAATAGAATTTTATTGGCCAAGTGTGATTGGACACACAAGGAATTTGTCTTGGTGCATATGCTCTCAGTGTATATAAAAGAAAAGGTACATTCATCAAGGTACAACATTTACAACACAATTGATGGTCAATATATCAATATAAATCATAAGTTATAGTCATACAGTCATAAGTGGAAAGAGATTGGTGATGGGAACTATGAAACGATTAATAGTAGTGCAGATTCAGTAAATAGTCTGACATTGTTGATGGAATTATTTGTTTAGCAGAGTGATGGCCTTCGGGAAAAAACTGTTCTTGTGTCTAGTTGTTCTGTGTTGTAGCTTCCTTCATCTTGGATCAAATCAAATTATTAATAACAACATTGCTTAATGTCAACTGTTTCACAGTAGCAGTGAATCATAACATAATTTTCCAGACAGAAAGAGGCAGTTGTTACAGAGCAATTGAGATACTGTAGATGGAAGATTAGAAGGTCATTCCCCTAGTTCTTTAACACTGACTTTGGAAACTGATAATATATTTGCTTTTTTCCCCCTTTCTGTTTCCTTTCTGGAATATGTATGAATAATCAATTAATCCAGAAATAGGTAACACTGAATTCTTAATAGCTATCACTTGCCTTAAAAAGAGAGAAAATTATCTTTCTAACTTTCACTGTATTGATCCTGTAATTTTTACCTTGCATAAATAGTTGTAAATCTAATCATCATAAATAGGTACTAACTAAGTTATATTCCTAAATTTCATCCTGTTAAGTATTACCCTTGAAAACAGTTCAAAAGTACTGTAGATAGTCTGCTGAAGATAAGGAACATATAATTCCCTATTAAAACAGTTCCTCTGTTCTGCTGCCTGACACCATGCAAAGTATTAGTTATGATTTATGAAACCCTGCACAGTTAGGATTAGACTATCACATTTTCCCCTTACAAAACTGCTTTAATATCGTCAGGAGATATTAGTTCCCACTATCAGAGAAATCCATCACAATGAGTTATCAGTAAACAATTGCCATGTTGGTCTCTATGGCAACTTAATCACTTTGAAGAAGTTGGAAAATGGTACGCACTCACACACACACACACACACATCATTTTCAAGAATGTAGTATGCTTTAACATAGTTTTTAACACTTGTTTTAGATTTCCATTCTACTGTCCCATTTAATTTTTATTTCATCTCTAATGTAACAAATTATTTTCTTACAGTTTGAAGCCAATTTTCTCAAGTTTTAGACAATTCTAAAATCAGCTTCTCTTCCTCACTGCCTTGGCTTTTGCATTTGCCTTATCCAATTGTATGCAAGAAAAAGCAAGAATCCTCACTTCCAGGAAAGGGAGATTAAGGAAAGGTGGGAGAAACCTACTAATAAAATACCCTGTTTCCCAAAAATAAGACATTTCCTGATAATAAGCCCAATCTGGCTTTTGAGTGCATATGCTAAAATAAGCCCCTCTCCAAAATAACCCTTCCCTGAGAATGTTTAAACACATGTGCAGCTGGTCCCCACCATTTCCTCTGGTTAGGGTTAGGCAGATAGAGCTGGAAATCAGGTAAGATGGCAAGAGGAGCCCCATCTTGCTCCACATGCCCCAAAATTATAAGACCTCCCCAAAAATAAGGCCAAGCGCTTATTTCGGGGTTCAAAAAAATATAAGACAGGACCTTATTTTGGGGAAAACACAATAGAAAAATGCACAGCAGTACTCTTATGGGGCAATTTTTGTTGTTGTTGTTGTCTGGGAGCAACAAAACCTACTTTAGGGTGGAGGAGCAAATGGTGGGAATTAAATTAAGGATGGAAAGTAGCATTTTTAAATATCTAAAAGATGCTGCATTTGTAGCAAAGTAGGTGAAGAACATCATGCAACTTGCTATGTGACAAAAAGTGAAAGTGAATAAATAATCATGAAAATCTAAGAACAAGAGAATCTTGATCCAAGAGGAAAGGGCAAAATAAGAAATCAGCATAAAAGATAAAATAAAGACTAGACCCAAGTAAATAACACCTATGTCAATGAGACTTTATAGTCTACATGATAATAGGCAACTAAGGTTTTAACTGGGAAAATGTAATAAAGAGTAATAATTCCCCTATCAGAAGAAAAGGGGTGAGGCGGGAGAACAAAAATAAAATATTGGCAATGTAGGCACTCGGACACTCTCATATAAGTTCATCTGATATAATTTTGCTAAAGCAGAATATTATTTATAGCCTTTACTCTTTATTCATATTATTTAAAAAAAATCAATATTGACAACAATGCAATAATTCTTGAGATAAGAATGGAAGAGAAAAATAAATAACTTGGGTGACAGAATTCGTCATTCTTGCATTAATAACTTTCAGGTTTGGGCAGTTTGGATGGTGGGGAAAAGGTACAATCAGACTAGCCAAGGTATTGAGAACATGAACTGTCCAATTTAATGGCTGAACAGTTCTGAAAAGAGCCTTCTGAGTCCCACCTGGAGGGGTGATTCATCCTTTGCTAAAATGTCAATTAAGACTGAAGAGCCTTCATGTGTTAAATTATTTTTCGTTTATCATAACTTTCTGAATCCAACTTTCATTCTTATGAAAAATTGAAGATTTCGTGCCTAGGAGTCATACATTTATTATGCTTATAAGAATTTCCTAAAAGACTTCCATCAAAACACAGAGACAGAACAGGAAATGAAGCAAATTGACTCCTCCCTTCAGTAAAATAGTACTATTCTACTTCTGAAATATGTGATGGGTTCCTAGCTCTAGCTACTTATCTGCTACCTGCTCATTTTTATAAAAAATTAACTACTTTACATACAAGAGGGAAATAGTGTGGCTTTTGCTTTTAATGGGGATGGGGAATCGCCAAATTATAACTGCTGTTCCTACAAACCTAATCAAACAACAAACATATATATCTGAATCTATTAATTTGAATTTTGGCAAATCAGATTTCCCCAAGAAGTGGAACCAGTCTGCAATTTCATTATTTTTATAGGGTGGCACACAGTCAGCTAGATGTTCAGACTGGATTTCGCATTTTTATCCACCTATTGAGTTCTTCCCAAGGACCTAGGATAAAGCAGATGATGGTGATGAGTGCTGCTTATTGTTATTTTAAATGAAGAAATATCCTGAGCTCAAACATCTCTGAGAGACTTTAAAAAACACACACAAAACAATAAAATATGAAAAAGATTATGTTTAACCTGGAATAAAGAAAGAAAACAGACAGAACACAAAAAAGAAACTGAAAAAAGGACTGAACTACTACTTCTTTACCCCAACATTTTCAGAAGTGTTGAGGTAAACACTTCTGTGTTTAGTAGAAGCCATATAGGTCTCTGATGTCTTAGAGGGCAGGCCTCTTCACTGAGTGGTATGCTTCCTAAGTCTCAACAAATTTCATTGTGTAATTGACAGAACCAGTAACATACTCACGCTATCTAATTTTATTGTCTGGAGAGAAACTATCTGAGTGAGGTAATCCCTCTTATAACCAGGCCCTATGCCATGAAGGACTGATAGGTAATAGCCAATAACCTTGAATACAGCTGACAAACACTGCAGCTGGGAAAGCAGCAGTGGCATCACATGCCATGATTCAAGATGAGCTATATCTTCAAGGACAGTCTCAACTTAGAGCATGGCAAAGATTATTTTATGAGGTTTAATAGGGAATGACAAAGCCCAATCTAGGAACAGAAGCAACATTCTGCAGGTTATCTTCTCCTGTTTTGTAGGCCTCTTTACATTTATGTATTTTTTTTTTAAAAAATGACTGGTTTTATGTATTTATTGATTTTATAATTAAGCTATAGAAATATGATAAATAAACTGGCTCTTTATTTGATTATTTATGTCCCACCTTTATTATTTTTATAAATAACTCAAGGCACTGAACATATTCAGCATACCTTCTTCCTCCTATTTCCCCCACAACAATAATCCTGTGTGGGGGTTGGACTAAGAAAGAGTGACTGGCCCAAAATCATCCAGCTAGCTTTCATGGGTAGGTCAGGACTTGAACTCACAGTCTCTTGCTTTCTAGCCTTGACCAAACTGGCTCTCATACTAAATAGATCTGTGCAAATGCTCTCTTGGCAACATCTGCCACCTCTTCTACCAACAGGAATATAAGACCATGCCTGTATTACTCACCAATATCAAACAGATAAATTCTATCCTATCCAAGACTAAAAATTAGAAGTCAGATACAGGAACTGAATATATCCAAAGCAACTCATTCTTGTCAGAATTGAGCTGGACTCTATTCCTCCCATCCAGACATGAACAGTCTCCAGAACCTGGATAGAACACCAAGAACATCACTTGGACATTCCAGTCAATATGAATATTTGGTATTCATTTGGATATTCAAGATACTGAATATAATAGAATAGAAACCTTATTGGGACTCCTTAGGGTGCCGTTTGCCAGGCAGTGCCGACTGGCGACACCCAGGGGAAGGGCCTTCTCTGTGGGGGCTCCCACCCTCTGGAATGAACTTCCCCCAGGACTCCGTCAACTTCCTGACCTTCGAACCTTCCGCCGCGAGCTTAAACACATCTATTTATTTGTGCAGGACTGGACTAGAATTTTAATTTTAAATTTAATTTTAATGGGGTTTTATCATTTTAATTGTAATTTTAAATTTTGGCCTATTTAAATAAGTTTTTTAATTAGTGTCTTATCTTGTATTATATTTGTATTTTTATCGGGCTGTGAACCGCCCTGAGTCCTTCGGGAGATAGGGCGGTATAAAAATTTGATTAAATAAATAAATAAAATAAATAAATATTGATTTGGTTATTTGACTATATCAAAAGTATAAAACTAATACAAATATACAAATAGTTAAAAAGAAAACAATACGCTTAACCTAATATGATCAACGTTGAGGCTCAAATTGAGGCTCTGCGCATGCACGAGAATGGCGTCTCTCTAGAAGATCGGAGCCGGCGATGGATGGTGCCCTGAGGATGGCGGCGCCCTGGCGACCTGCCGAGCTGCTTGCGCCCCTCGGCCTGTTGGGTCATCTTCTTGGCAGCTGTAAGAGAGGTCCCTGGACCTTCTCGGGCTTGCGGCTGCGGAGAACGGGGCCGGAGGGCAAGCGGTGAATGGCGGCCATTTTCCCGGGCGCGTGGTGAGGCCGCGAGGAAGGCCACGGCTCCGGCCCGTCTTTTACCATCGGCGCTTTATCGGCATAAGGCGAGGCCGCAGCCTGAGGTGAGGCCCGAGGTGAGGCCGCGAGGTGAGGCCGCGGCCTGTCCTTTTTTCCATCGGCGTTTCCATCAGCGTTCCATCGGTGTTCCATCAGCATTTTGGCCCTCCCTCCCCCCGCCTTTTTGGGCGGTGAAGGGGTGAAGGGTTGTTCCCGGCCCTGCGGTCGCCTTCTCTGCCCTGACTTTCCACCGCGATGCTCCGATCTCGCTCCCTGCCGCATTGGGATCTGTGGCGTTTTACAGCTCGCTGGCCCCCTTGGGGAGATGCCTGGCCTGGCCTGGCCCTTGGAAACAGCCTGGTCCTGTGGAGTGGTCAGGCCTTGGGCAGGGCCCGGCCCTTTGGAGTGAGCGGCTTGCTGTGGACAGGTTTTTGGCCTCAGAGCAGCTTGCCCTCGGAACAGCTTGGCGGAGGGTGGCGACGTGGCAGGCGTCGGAGGAGTCCTGGCCTATTTTGGCTTGTTTTTTCCTAATTAGTGCAATGCCATCTGCACTTTACATGGCCTTTTGGGACTCTTGGCCGTGAGCGGTTCTTTGGGAATACTGTGGAAGATGCTTTGGGACTGGTTTGAGATCTGCCGGGGGACTCATCCGGGAATCAACGGTGGGCATCGATGGCGGGGACAGTAACGCCACTCACCTTATACCCAATGGATTACAGGACTGGGTTATGGACGGATTAGCAGTATTTCCTTGACTTATTAAGATCTTTTACGAGGACCTTATCATGGACTAATTGCCATAGATGCTATCTGTCTATTTTTCCCCCTCTCTATACCATCTTTGTCATCATACCCCAGCTCCCATTTGACTCGTCATCTGACAAATGGGTATCCAATGGAGGAACCATCATTTAATAATGCTCTGCCAACCTGGGATATTACCATCTCTCGCCGATTCTTATTTTTCTATGCGAAACTCTGTACATGAACTCTTGAACCTGCGAGGTGTGGCCCATTTCATTACCCAGGGCCGGCCTCAATGACGGGTCTTGGAACCCACAGAGGTGGCATGCGTCGAGAAAGAGCCTCTGGGGATTTTTAGATAGGGAATTTTTAAGGGGAGGGAGTGTAAGGGCGTGTGTTGGGGGAAACCCATCGGGGGGGCAGTTCCTGCGTGTGCTCGCGGCGTTCATTTAACAGGTTCGAAGGTTATGGTGGAGGATTGCGTTCCTTCCTGTGAGGGTGGTTCCATCTGCACGGTAAGTGGGAGGGGCAGATATGGCGGAAGTGAGGGCTCGTATCGATTTTTGGGGGCGCATGCTGGATGTTTGAAGGCAATCACGCGTCCCAATCCCTCAGACTTTTCCCATTCCCCGGGTGGCCAAGACCCTCAGAGCCTGGACCTCCGGTTGATGTTGTGCAACGCACGGTCCGTGGTTAACAAGGCCCCCCTAATTTGTGATCCTATCCAGGGGGGTTCCGCGAAC
Source organism: Ahaetulla prasina (assembly GCF_028640845.1). Classification (NCBI taxonomy): domain Eukaryota; kingdom Metazoa; phylum Chordata; class Lepidosauria; order Squamata; family Colubridae; genus Ahaetulla; species Ahaetulla prasina. The sequence continues at coordinate 2,318 of NW_026681982.1, read as the reverse complement.
CTTATGGGCATTATGGAAACCTGGTTGGGCACAGAAGGGGGAGTGCCCCTTGTTGAAATGTGCCCACCGGGTTTCCAAGCATTCCATCAACTGAGGGCCCAAGGTAGGGGTGGGGGGGTGGCGGTTGTTATTAAGGAGAGTCTAGAGCCGAGGGAGACCACTGTACCTCAGATTGCCAGTTGTGAATCCCTCTTTGTGAGGTGAGGTCATAGGGGTCAGATGGGCTTGTTGGTCATGTACCTGGCTCCTTGCTGCGTGACAGCAGCCCTGCCCGAGCTGATGGAGGTGCTTGCTGGAGTGGCAGTTTAGACCCCCAGACTTATGGTCATGTGGGACTTTAACTTGCCATCGACCGGCATGTCATCAACAGCAGCTCGGGAGTTCATGGCCTCCATGACGGCCTTGGACCTGACTCAAGTAGTTGATGGCCCTACTCACATTGGGGGAGGCACGCTGGACTTGATTTTTATCTCTGGACAGTGGTTTAAGGATCTGGACTTGAGAGATCTAGTTACTGAAACTTTGTCATGGTCAGATCACTCTCTCCTTCGTCTGGACTTTCGGACCGCCACTCAACAATGCAGGGAGGTGGGACCAATACGCTGGTTCCGTCCCAGGCACCTGATGGACCCGGAGAGGTTCCGGACGGAGATTGGGCCATTTCCTGAGGGTCTGGCTCACGGCACGGCTGAAGAACTAGTTGCGGCTTGGGAACTGGCCACGGCTGGGGCTCTAGACCGTGTCGTGCCTTTGCGGCCTCTGACCCGGCGTAGGTCTCAACCAGCTCCTTGGTTCTCCGAGGAGCTGAGGGAGATGAAACGCCGGAGAAGACGCCTAGAGAGTTCCTGGAGGTTCAGTTGTTCAGAGGCTGATCAGACACTAGTTAGGTCATATAATAGGACCTACCTAGTGGCATTGAGGGAAGCGAGACGTTGTTACGTCTCCTCCCTCATTGCGTCGGCAGATAACCGCTCAGCCGCCCTGTTTCGGGTGACCCGCTCTCTCCTTCAACAGGGGGAGCGGGATGACCCATTACAGGGACGTGCCGAGGAGTTTAGTGGTTATCTATACGATAAAATCATTCAGCTTCGGCATGGCTTGGATCAAAATTGGGTGGATCCAGGTGAGAGGTCAGAGAGCCGTCTTGTTGAGACTGTTTGGGATGAGTTTGACCCTGTGGCTACCAAGGACATGGACAGGTTATTGGGGAGGTTGAATGCCACCACATGTTTACTGGACCCGTGCCCCTCCTGGCTGGTACTGGCCATGCAGGAGGTGACACGAGGCTGGCTCCAGGGGATTACTAATGCCTCCTTGTTGGAGGGGATCTTTCCTGCCACCTTGAAAGAGGTGGTGGTGAGACCTCTCCTCAAGAAGCTTTCCCTGGACCCAGCTGTTCTAGGTAATTATCGTCCGGTCTCCAACCTTCGCTTTGTGGCGAAGGTTGTAGAGAGTGTGGTGGCATGTCAATTACCCCAGTACATGGATGAAACTGTCTATTAGACCCGTTCCAGTCCGGCTTTCGGCCCGGATACAGTACAGAGACGGCTTTGGTCACGTTGGTGGATGATCTCTGGAGGGCCAGGGATAGGGGTTATTCCTCTGCCCTGGTCCTATTAGACCTCTCAGCGGCTTTTGATACCATCGACCATGGTATCCTGCTGCACCGGTTGGAGAGTTTGGGAGTGAGAGGCACCATTTATTGGTGGTTCTCTTCCTATCTCTCTGACCGGTTGCAGACGGTGTTGACAGGGGGCAGAGATCGACCCCGAGGCGCCTCACTTGTGGGGTGCCGCAGGGACCGATTCTCTCACCTCTCCTGTTCAACATCTATATGAAGCCATTGGGTGAGATCATCAGTGGTTTTGGGGTGAGGTACCAACTGTATGCTGATGACATGCAGCTGTACTTTTCCACCCCAGGCCACCCCAACGAAGCTATACTGTCCCAGTGCCTAGAAGCCATTCAGGTCTGGATGGGGAGAAACAGGCTCAAGCTCAATCCCTCCAAGACGGAGCGGCTGTGGATGCCGGCACCCCGGTACAGTCAGCTGCAATTGCGGCTGGCTGTTGGGGGCGAGTCATTGGCCCCAATGGAAAGGGTGCGCAACTTGGGTGTTCTCCTGGATGGACGGTTGTCTTTTGAAGACCATTTGATGACTGTATCCAGGAGAGCTTTTTATCAGGTTTCCCTGATTCGCCAGTTTCCCCTTCCTTGACCGGGATGCCTTATTTATTTATTTATTTTATTTATTTATCAAATTTATATACCGCACCATCTCCCGTAGGACTCAGGGCGGTTTACAGGCATATTAAAAC
>NW_026681981.1:0-13256 GCF_028640845.1 Ahaetulla prasina | reverse complement strand
AACGTATAAAGCTTTCTTAATCCTTGGTTCTTGGTTCTTGGCATTTTGGCCTGGAGCCCTTTCATATAGTACCCCAATAAAAAGCAATCAGAAAACCTGCACCTTGTGTCTGGCGTCCATCATTGGCTTAGGCACCAGGCTCAGACCCAAACTGAGGACAACAATCATCTCAAGCAGACTTTTGAAAGACTGCTAAATATATGCTGAAAATGTAGCTTCAGTCTTGGAGTATGTAAGTTTTTTTGGGGTGGGGAAGTGGGATTCCTGAGTGTCCAGGGGAAAAGGAATCCCAAAGTACAGTGAAAAATAAGATATTTCAATAGCTTTTTTTATTGAACACACCAAATGACACAGGCAGGTGCTAATTACATTATTCTCAAGTGTGAAGATTTACAGCTCAGTACGGAAGACCAGGCCACTGCCTGCTAATAACCGGGAAGAGATTTCATCTATCTTTTCGTTTTGAGCCACAGTAAGATGCTCCTTCCAGTTTCCTACAACACCTATAGTCCACCCCAAGGGTCGCCTTTAAGCCCACAAACCTCGCCCTGCAAACTTTTGACGCAATTCGAGGCTCTTGTGCATAAACACCTGCCTTCTGTTTAACTTTGGCACCAGCCGATTCTCCAGGCGCCCCGGCTGGAAATCTTTTCTCTTATTAACCGCAGCAATAAATTTCTTCCCGGAGGCCAAAAAATTTGACAAGCTATTTGGAAATCCGCACGAGATTCTCAACCTTTTACGCTGCCTGGCTCCTGACCAGCCTTCTTTCCTTTTCCAAAAAGAAAAAGAAAAAAAGAAGGAATTTTCTGCAGACTGCCACACCCACCAAAAGCAAACTTTGGGGTCCCCACCGATTGCGAAAGTGGGGTGCCAAGGATGGGGGGAGGGAGTGAAGGAAAGGGTTTTGCTTGCTTCAAAGCTGCCCAGAGGAAATGAGAGACTTTGCAGCTGCAGCTGGACTCCCCGTTCCATCGTTCCCTGCTGGATGAGAAGGGAGTCAGAGGTCTTAATGCATCCATGAGGTTCCCCCTTCCCTTAATGCACCCCCTTTTTTTCTGATCTGGGGAAGAGAGGGATGGTCTCATCGTCCCTAGATTAAAAAAAATACAGCTTTCGTAGTTGAAATAATCGGCTGTTTTTCAGACTGCAAGGCGTCCGAATTCTCATTGAAAACACCCACGTGGAAACAACAGGCTTCCAACTTCCAGATTGGGGGGGGAGGGGGACTTCTGCTCCCAGAATTCCTCAGCCAGGGTGGCCTTGGCAGGGAATCCTGGAGTGAAGTCGCATCCATCTGGAACTACCCAGACTGGTCAACGTCTTACGAAGGTCTTCCTGCATGAACGTAAAATCTAGATTATGTGAAGGGTTACTTGGTACCGCTTGATAAGGCCTCGGGAAGGCCATCTTTGGAGTATGGCAGTGGTGGGATTCAGCCAGTTCGCAGCTATTTGGGAGAACCGGTTGTTAATTTCCTAAGCCAGCGGTTCTCAACCTGTGGTCCCGTTGGTCGAATGACAATTTGCCAGGGGTCGCTTAAGACCATCGGAAATATGGGAAGGATACTTGCAAGTCAAAGAATCGCACTCCAATGGTTGACTACACAAGCCAGCTGCAGGCTCTTCAAATCGCTAGCCGAATTCGGCTTCAGGCGTGATGAATTAAAAAAGAGAGAAATCTTTGCTCTGATGTCTCCCTCTCAAGCCAGCTGCAATCACTCCCAATCGCTAGCCTAATCTGGCTTCAGGCGCGATAAACTTAACAGGGGAGGAGTCTCCGCTTTAATGCCTCCGTCCTCAAGGCAATCACAAGCAGTTCAGATCGCTAGCCAATATGGCTTCAGGCGCGATAAATTCAAAACAAAAATAATTTTACGGTTGGGTGGGGGAATTGTATTAAAGGTCGCCACATTGTGGGAATTGTATTAAAGGGGTCGCAGCACTATAAAGGTTGAGAACCACTGTCCTAAGCAGTTCAGAGAACTGGTTGTTGGAAGAAAACTTCTTTTGTTTTTTTTCCACTTTACACAGCTAATCCTGTAAGGAAGGCAACATTCTGGTGGTATTTCTAGCCTAATCTTTATTGCCCTGCTTACAGAAACCGCCTCTCTGCTTAACTCTTATTACATTGTAACAGCTCAGACAAAGCGCCCATCAACATGTGTAACATTGAGTTGGCCACACCCACACAGTCACATGACCACCGATCCATGCCTACTGAGTTGGTCATTAGGGTAGAGAACCGGTTAAATTATTTGAATCCCATCACTGGAGTATGGTACCCCATTTTGGTCGCCACGATATAAAAACAAGATGTGGAGACTCTGGAAAGAGTGCAGAGAAGAGCAACGAAGACGATTAAGGAACCGGAGGCTGAAATATATGAAGAACGGTTGCTGGAATTAGGGATGTCTAGTTTCATGAAAAGACGGATAAGGGGAGACATGTCTTCCAGTATTTGAGGGATTCAGGACAAAATGAAATCCAAATCTTTTTACTACCGGTCCTGTGGGCGTCGCTTGGTGGGTGTGGTGTGGCTTGGTGGGCGTGGCTGGAGAAGGATACGGCAAAATCTCCATTCCCTCCCCACTCCAGGGGAAGGATACTGCAAAATCCCCATTCCCTCCCCACTCCAGGAGAAGGATACTGCAAAATCTCCATTCCCTCCCCACTCCAGGGGAAGGATACTGCAAAATCTCCATTCCCTCCCCACTCCGGGGGAAAGATACTGCAAAACCCCCATTCCCTCCCCACTCCAGGGGAAGGATACTGCAAAATCCCCATTCGCTCCCCACTCCAGGGGAAGGATACTGCAAAATCTTCATTCCCTCCCCACTCCAGGGGAAGGATACTGCAAAATCCCCATTCCCACCCCACTCCAGGGGAAGGATACTGCAAAATCCCCATTCCCACCCCACTCCAGGGGAAGGATACTGCAAAATCCCCATTCCCTCCCCACTCCTGGGGAAGGATACTGCAAAATCCCCATTCCCACCCCATTCCGGGGAAAGGATACTGCAAAATCCTCATTCCCTCCCCACTCCAGGGGAAGGATACTGCAAAATCTCCATTCCCTCCCCACTCCAGGGGAAGGATACTGCAAAATCCCCATTTCCTCCCCACTCCAGGGGAAGGATACTGCAAAATCCCCATTTCCTCCCCACTCCAGGGGAAAGCATATTGCAAAATCTCCATTCCCATCCCACTCTGGGGCCAGCCGGAGGTGATATTTGTTGGTCTTCCGAACTAGTCAAAATTTCCTCTACCGGTTCTCCAGAACCGGTCAGAACCTGCTGGATTTCACCCCTGGTTCAGGAGCAGCTGCTGGAGCAAAAATATAGCAGTTGTGTTTGGTCTGGAAGATTTTGAAGGTGGAAGAGAAGAAGGGGACAGGAAGCAGCAGGTTAAATGTTTTCCCGTTCCAGCTTTTAATCACAGTCAGCAGGTCTTTTGCGGATAATAGGTTCCCCTTCCCTGAGCTCCTTCTCTGGCACAGGTGGAGGCCTGTTTACACCTGGAAAACATCTGTCCAGCTTTGATGGCAAAAAAAAAGCCAGTTCATGACACTGTTTTTCATATTCAACAACTCTAAGAAATGTGGACTTCCACTCCCAGAATTCCCCAATCAGCTTGCTTTTAGATGGGTGAACTTTGACTCCCAGAATTCCTCAGCCAGCATGGCTTGAGTAGACTTCAACTCCCAGAATTCTTCAGACACCATCCTTTAAAATGAGTGGACTTCAACTCCCAGAAATCCTGGCCAGCATCCTGTAAGTTGGGTGGACTTCAACTCCCAGAATTCTTCAGGCACCATCCTTTAAAATGAGTGGACTTCAACTCCCAGAATTCCCTGGCCAGCATCCTTTAAGATGGGTGGACTTCAACTCCCAGAATTCTTCAGCCAGCATGTCTTAAGATGGGTGGACTTCACCTCCCAGAATTCTTCAGCCAGCATGCCTTAAGATGGGTGGACTTCACCTCCCAGAATTCTTCAGCCAGCATGCCTTAAGATGGGTGGATTTCAACTCCCAGAATTCTTCAGCCAGCACCCTTTAAGATGGGTGGACTTCAACTCCCAGAATTCTTCAGCCAGCATGGCTTAAGATGAGTAGACTTCAACTCCCAGAATTCTTCAGCCACCATCCTTTAAAGTGAATGGACTTCAACTCCCAGAATTCTTCAGCCACCATCCTTTAAAGTGAATGGACTTCAACTCCCAGAATTCTTCAGCCACCATCCTTTAAAATGAATGGACTTCAACTCCCAGAATTCTTTTGCCACCACGCTTTAAGTTGGGTGGACTTCAATTCCCAGAATTCCCCAGCCAAGGAAGCTGGGGAAGAAGTCCACCTAAGGAAGTAAGGCCTAAAAGTGGAGTAATTTGGCCCTGCAAAATCCTCATCTCGACAAACCAGGTTTGCTCCTTGGGTAGAAACCTGCCCAGCCGGAAAGAGAGGAGGTGACTCATCTGAGGTCAGAGACCAGCGTGATGAGGCTGTTGCAGAGAGAGGCTGGTGGAGGAAGGCCTGAGTTGCTAATTTGCTGCTCCTAGAACACGCAAAGGAACAGTCACCAAACACGCAAATGTTATGGCTCAATCATAGTCATTGGATCATTTGGCAACCAGGTCCTAATTTAGCTGAAAGGGAAGAGCACTAAAAAACGATTTCGGCGGGGCGGCGTCTGAAAATACAGGTAGTCCTCGACTTACGACCACAGTGGCGGCCCCAAATGTCTGCAACCTGTTCCGCGTCAAGCTGCCTTTCGCAATTGACTGATGGGGACATTGTCAATGCCGAAGGTAGCTCAAGGGGCGGTCCGGTTATTATAATAGAGAAGAGGCGCGATGGCGCAGTGGTTAGAATGCAGGATTGCAGGCTAATTCTACTGACTGCTGCTGCCAGCAGTCGGGCAGTTCGATCCTCGCCGGCTCAAGGTTGACTCAGCCTTCCGTCCTTCCAAGGTCGGTAAAAGGAGGACCCAGATTGTTGGGGGCAAGAGGCTGACTCTGTAAACCGGTTAGAGAGGACTGGAAAGCAGTTTGAAGTGGTATATAAGTCTAAGTGATAGTGCTGTATTGCCATTTGTTTGGAGGTTTTGAATGGCTACTGCTTCTCTTCTCTTCTCTTCTCTTCTCTTCTCTTCTCTTCTCTTCTCTTCTCCTCTCTTCTCCTCTTTCCTTCCCCTCCTTCCTTCCTTCTGTTTCTTCCCCTCCCTCCCTCCTTCAATTTCTTTCTTTTTCTTTCTTTCTTTCTTCCTTCTTCCCTCCCTCCCTTCTTTCCTTCATTCCTTCCTTCCTTTCTTCCTTCCCTCCTTCCTTCTTTCCTTCATTTCTTCCTTGTTTGCTTCCTTCCTCCCTTCTTTCCTCCCTTTCTTCCTTCTTTGCTTCCTCCTTCCTTCCTTCCTTCCTTCCTTCCTTCCTTCCTTCCTTCCTTTCTCCCTGTCTCTTTTTCTTTCTTTCTTTCTCTCCCCCCTCTCTTTCTCTTTCTTTCTCTCTCTCTCTTTCTTTTTCCTTTCTTTTCCTTCCTTCCTCTCTCTGTCTCCGTCTCTCTGTCTCTCTGTGTCTCTCTTTGTCTCTCTCTCTCTCCCTTCCTCCCTCCCTCCCTCCCTCCCTCCCTCCTTCCTTCCTTCCTTCCTTCCTTCCTTCCTTCCTTCCTTCCTTCCTTCCTTCCTTCCTTCCTTCCTTCCTTCCTTCCTTCTTTCTTTCTTTCTTTCTTTCTTTCTTTCTTTCTTTCTTTCTTTCTCCCTCCCGGCTGCTGCCAGGCCTTCCTTTCCAAAGAGCTGGAGGTGGGGAAGGCGTTTCCGGGGGGGGGGGTCTTAACTGTGGCATTTCCCCCCCCCCTTTACCCCTCCCCCCGCCTGGGTTGGTGGACGAGGCGAAGGGGTCACAGAAGTGCGAGGCCGCCTTCCCTTATTTATCTGCTGCCAGCGAACACATCTGCAGCCTGGCAGCACCTGGCAGCAGCTGAAGGTGGAGCCCCCGCAGCGCATGATAAACAGCCGCCCCCCTCCCCCCCCCCCCCGGAGAGAGAGAACGAATGGAAGGGAAAGGAGGAGAAACGCAGCTTCATCCGTGCCAGGAACCCAAATGGAACGGAGGGCAAGGGAGAGCTACTGTCCTGGCACGGGATTCCAATACAGGTAGTCCTCGACCAACGACCGGTCGCTTAGCAACCGTTCGAAGTTCTCAAAGGACTTCAAACACAAATAGTCCTTGACTTAACAACAGTTCATTTAGTGGCCGTTCAAAGTTATGACGGCACCGGGGGAAAAAAGGGGACGAGCATCGTTTTCACACTTACGACCGCTGCTGTCTCCCTGCAGTCACGCGATCAAAATCCAGACGCTTGGCAATGGACTCAATTTATGACGGTCGCAGCCTCCCGGGGTGTCGGGTGGGTCACGCGATTCCCGCTTTTACGACCTGACGAGCCGAGTCCATGAGTCCAGATTCGCTTTAACAACCGCGTGACTAACTTAACAACGGCAATGATTCTCTTAACAACGGCGGCGAGGAAAGTCGTCCAACGGGGCACAACTCGCTGCACAAAATGTTTCGCTTACCAACGTAACTCTTGGCCTCAATTAAATAAATCGAGGACCTTAACCTCTACAGGGGGCTCTGTATGACTTGGATTCAAAGTTCTTGGCAGTCGTTGTTACATTTATGGCTGTTTCCTGTGAACTCATATTCCTGGACATTTTGGGCAAAAACCACACCTGCGAGGAAACCATTGTTTTGCTTAACAACCGTGGTGTTCGCTTAACGACCACTGTGACAATGTTGCAAAATGGGGTCTGCTTTATAACCGGGATGGGTGGGTTTTCGTTGACATTGTAACTCCTTGATTTATAACCGTTAGTTTAAGGACCGTTTGAAGTTATGACAGCACGGAAAAAGGAGGCTTCTGACTGGTCCTCGCTCTTACGCCGCTATGCATCCCCATGATCAAAATTCAGGTGTTTGGCCACTGACTCGTAGTTATGACGGTTGCAGCATCTTGGGGGGTGGGGGCTGTGATCCCCTCTTGCGACCTTCTGACAAGCAAAGCCAATATGGAGAAACTGGGTTCGCTTAACAACTGTGTCAAGAAAGGTCGTAAAACGGGGCAAAGCACACTTAACAACTGTTTTGCTTAGCCAGGGAAATACAGCTAGTCCTCGACTTACAACCCCAACTGAGCCCAACATTGCTAAATGAGAAATGTGACATTTGTCTCATTTTACAACGACTGACAGGTATTAAGTGAATCACTGCAGTTGTCACACGGTCGTTAAGCAAGGGGCAGGGGCAGCCAATGGTGGGATTTGCCAGTTCGCTGAACTTTGCAAAATCTTAACTACCGGTTCGGCTGGACTGGTGGAAACCGCAGCAGCCATCTCTAGCTGCAGCTATATGTGTTTCTACTTTATTAGGTTTGTAACAAGCGGGTCACTGGAAACGTGATGGGGGCATATAATAGCATGTAAGCCTATAAGGAGCTGTGGTGGCGCAGTGGTTGGAATGCAGTACTGCAGGCTAACTCTCTGCTCACTGCCAGCAGTTTGATTCTGACCAGCTCAAAGTTGACTCAGCCTTCCGTCCTTCCGAGGTCAGCAAAATCAGGACCCAAATTGTTGGGGGCAATAGGCTAACTCTGTAATCCGCTTAGAGAGAGCTATAAAGCACTGTGAAGCGGTATATAAGTCTAAGTGCTATTGCTATCATCTATTATCTATCTATCTATCTATCTATCTATCTGTCTATCTATCTATCTATCTATCTATCTATCTATCTATCTATCTATCTATCTATCTATCTCTTCTGTTTGTCTACAATAGCTATCTATTACTGCCTATCTATCTGTCTGCCTCTCTCTGTATTATCTATCTGTCTGTCTATCGTCTGTCTGTCTGTCTGCCTGTCTATATTATTTATCTCTCATCTATCTATCTTCTATCTATCTATCTATCTATCTATCTATCTATCTATCTATCTATCTATCTATCTATCTATCTATCTATCTATCTATCTATCCTATCTCTATCTACCTCTGTCTGTCTGTCTATATTATCTATCTTCCATCTATCTATCTATCTATCTATCTATCTATCTATCTATCTATCTATCTATCTATCTATCTATCTATCTTATCTATCTACCTCTTTCTGTCTGTCTATCTATCTATCTATCTATCTATCTACCTACCTACCTACCTACCTACCTACCTACCTACCTACCTATCTATCTATCTATCTTATCTATCTCTTTCTGTCTGTCTATCTATCTATCTATCTATCTATCTTATCTATCTATCTCTTTCTGTCTGTCTATCTATCTATCTATCTATCTATCTATCTATCTATCTATCTATCTATCTATCTATCTCTTCTGTTTGTCTACAATAGCTATCTATTACTGCCTATCTATCTGTCTGCCTCTCTCTGTATTATCTATCTGTCTCTCTATCGTCTGTCTGTCTGTCTGCCTGTCTATATTATTTATCTCTCATCTATCTATCTTCTATCTATCTATCTATCTATCTATCTATCTATCTATCTATCTATCTATCTATCTATCTATCTATCTATCCTATCTCTATCTACCTCTGTCTGTCTGTCTATATTATCTATCTCTCATCTATCTATCTTCCATCTATCTATCTATCTATCTATCTATCTATCTATCTATCTATCTATCTATCTTATCTATCTACCTCTTTCTGTCTGTCTGTCTGTCTGTCTATCTATCTATCTATCTATCTATCTACCTACCTACCTACCTACCTACCTACCTACCTACCTACCTACCTATCTATCTATCTATCTTATCTATCTATCTCTTCTGTCTATCTATCTATCTATCTATCTTATCTATCTATCTCTTTCTGTCTGTCTATCTATCTATCTATCTATCTATCTATCTATCTATCTATCTATCTATCTATCTATCTCTATGGTATCTTCTGTCTATCTACAATATCTGTCTATTACTGCCTATCTATTTGTCTGCCTGTCTCTCTATATTATCTGTCTGTCAGTCAGTCAGTGTCTGTCTGTCTGTCTGTATTATCTGTCTCTCATCTCTCATCTGTCTGTCTGTCTGTCTGTCTGTCTGTCTGTCTATCTATCTATCTATCTATCTATCTATCTATCTATCTATCTATCTATCTATCACTCTAGTGCACTGGTTAGAATGCAGCACTGCAGGCTGACTCTGCCCACAACCAGGAGTTTGATCCTGACCAGCTTAGAGAGGGCTTTTAAAGCTCTATGAAGTGATCTATAAGTCTAAGTGCAATTGCTCTGGCTGTGAGAAAACCCTGAGAAACGGTGAGGAGATGCTGCCTAGGGAAGCATCAGATGAGAGAGGGCTCAGCCCACAGCTGTATAACAGGGAAGAAAGGGAATGGGACCTCCCTAGTTTCTTCAGCTGTAAAAGGATGGCGGAGACTTGAATTTTCAGACCGGCAAGATTCTGTTATGGCAGCGTTACAGTAAAGTACAGCTTCCTGTCTGGTCTAACTAGAAAGGCTGGCAACGACATAACGCAGCCCTCTACTTATGACTGTTTAATGGTTGTTTGACATTACAACCAATCTGCCCTGGGGCTATTTATAATCTGGATTTGAGCAGAAAAAGGGAAACAGAGGGAAGAGTTACTTCCTAGGGAACGGTCAGAGAACGGAGAACTCAGCCCATGTTTTGTCTCCTTCCCCACTTCAGACCCACGAGCTGGCCTTCAGCCAGTGGATTCATGGCCCTTATCAGTCCTGGCAGAGAAATCGCAGGTGCCTGCCAAAGTTCAAACAAATGACTCATGTAGCAAGACTTTCAGCTCTTTTTGAAAACGGGTCAGCTAAACTTTTGCTTCCCGTGGGTGAGAGCAGTCCCAAAGCTCCTTATATATCCTGTGGGTGGGGCTCCTGCCCCATCCTTCCTTTGATGACGCCGCCTCTAATCTTCTGAGCGGGTCAAGCCAAGCTTCATTATTATTATCAGCTGGGTCTGAAGGCGTAGCCTGGGAAGGAGGAATCAGGGGATGACGGCCTCATTCGTCCTCCGACTGGCCTGGTTCTGGCTCCTGGAGCCGGGCCAAAGGAATCGGTGCTCCTGAGGTAAGCCTGCCCTTCCCCTCACTCTCGGAGGCACTTTCGGGCATGGGGCCAGGTTCAGGGCTGGAGTCACAACAGCCCACAGTTGCAAGAGGGGTAGAAGCAGTGGGTGGGATTCATATAATTTAACAACGGTTTCTCTACCCTAATGACTGACTGGGGCGTGGCCATGGGGGCGTGGCCAGGGGTGTGACAGGCAGCACTTGGCGCCTGCACCCGCCTGGGAGCAAAAGCAGGCCACGGGACCGCCCTCCCACACCCCGTTTTGGGCCTAGGAGGCCTCCCTGAAACCTCCTGGGAGTGAAAATGGACTGTGGGGGAGCGCCACATCCCCCCCCCCACACCCTGCACCCCAGGAGGCCTTCCTGCACTTATTTGGGAGCCAAAATGGGGTTTGTGGGGACTTTTGGAAGGGGCTGGGCGGAGCCAGCCAGCAATGTAATGACTGGTTTGCCCGAACCGGCCTGAACCGACTGAATCCGACTACTGGATAGAAGAAAAGACACAGAAGGGACCCTCCCTTCCTAACTGCTCAGGATGTTAAGAAGAACAGTAGAAGTTCTGTATTTTCAGACCCGCGAGATCCCTTTATGCCAACCATACAGTAGAGTAGAATCTTCTTCCTTTCTGGTCTCCTTGGGAACAAGGATCTGAATGCAAATTGACCCTTTTTTAGAATTAGCCGGCTCCTAGCCGGCTGGGCATTTGACTCTTCAGATGAGTTCCTGGCGGCGGTGGGGTGGGGCCGCCTCGAGCGGGCTGCAGGCAGGGTTTCTTGGGTCTTCAGGACGATGCCCGTGGGCATCCCATGTACACCCCACCCCACCCCACCTTCCGTTGCTTCTCTCAGCTCGTCTGATGTGAGCTACCTGTTCTCTCTTCTTGAAATAATAAATTCCACAGGAAACCAGCATGCCTTAAAAATAGCACCAGCCAGAATCATAATTTGGTGTGTGGGCGGGAGGGCTGCCTGGCCTCAAGACATTCAGGAAGAAAATAAATGTAGTTGAGGATTTTAGGCTTGTCTGAAAGTGCGTTTCCCTCCCCCCCTCCTCCCCCTTCCCCCCACCGACATACGTAGAAAATGTCTTGGGAAACTAGAGAAGATAATAACAAACGTCCCGGACTTCTGACAAGCGAAATCAGCGAGAGAAGCCAGATTCATTTAACAACCGCGAGGTTCGTTTATAACCACTGCAGAGATTGGATTAACAGCCCATCACGGCAACAACGACAACAACAACAAAAAAGGCGAATAAAATTGTGCGACTTACTTCCCAAGCTCCTTTTGCATTTGTAAACTCTTATCTCAGAAGGTATCTGTGGAGACTCTCGGTCATTCGAACGGTTGGGACAAAGGTGCTGTTTTTTGTTTTTTTCCCAAGCGATTGGATTTTCCTGGCTCTTTTTTCCTTTTGAAGATGTTTCACTTCTCCTCCAAGAAGCTTCTTCAGCTCTGACTGGATGGTAGGGAAAGGGAAGGATTTCTATTCCTTGCAGACAAAGCTGGTCATTTGCATCCTTTTGGAGAGTCGTTGAGGCCACTTGGAGGTTTGTCTTTGTCCTCAGGGTCATCTGCCGGCCAGCCATCGCTGTCCTGCATTGTGCCATGTGTTTGTGAAATGGTTGTTTTGTTTCCCCAATGTACAGATCTGCCCATGGCTCACCGCGTTGTACTGCATATAAAACATTGGTCATTTGCATCCTTTTAGAGAGTCGTTGAGGCCACTTGGAGGTTTGTCTTTGTCCTCAGGGTCACCTGAGTGGTGCAAATGGGTGGGGAGCCTTCTGGTGAAAGCTGTAGAGCCTTCTTGGAACTGCTGAAAGGACCGCGTTGTAGACTGGAGGTAGATGAGGTCGTATCCTTCCCCCCTCTGCTGAGAGAAGGGCGTCCAATGTTGACATAGATGGCCTCTTTGTCCCCTCTTTCAAACCAATGACCCTCTCTGTGAACTTTAAAGGTAAAGGTTCCCCTCGCACATACGTGCTAGTCCTTGCCGACTCTAGGGGGCGGTGCTCATCTCTGTTTCAAGAGCCAGCGCTGTCCGAAGACGTCTCCGTGGCCATGTGGCCGGCATGACTCAACATCAAAGGCGCACGGAACGCTGTTACCTTCCCACCAAAGGTGGTCCCTATTTTTTCTACTTGCATTTTTACGTGCTTTCGAAACTGCTAGGTTGGCAGAAGCTGGGTCAAGTCACGGGAGCTCACCCCGTTACACGGCAGCACTCGGGATTCGAACCACTGAACTGCCGACCTTTCGATCGACAAGCTCAACGTCCTAGCTCCTGAGCCCTTGAACTTTGCTTTTCTTCAAAAGAGCGGCCTTTGTCTTTTAAATGCAGATGGACTGCTGAATCTATTCCTGATGAGTTTCTTCTCCTACGTCCATGATGACAAACCTAGGGCATGCGAACTGTCGCCCCAGTTCAGCTCTCCTGTGCATGCCTGCATGTGTCGTGTCCCCCTCCCCCTCCGACGACCGGGTCAAGGAAGTCCGTATCAAACGTGGCAATAAAGCCTTTGCAGCTTGCCAAATTTCTTCGAGATTTATCAGGGCAGGCAGGAGTCCAAGTTGTGACTTCAGCGATAGAGTCCGATAGAGACTTTGCTTGACTCAAGGTTGGAATGCCAAAAGCAGGTCCTTTATAGAGGCTGTGGGGTGTGGCTCCATGACTCAGCATTTATCCAGGCCTGCCCCTCCCTTCCTTCTGCTGGCGTCGCCTCTCAGATCTCCGGAAGCGAGGATCCTCCCACTGTGAATTGTCTTCAGCTGTCTCTACTGCTGGCATCTGGGAAAGGGAGGGGTCAGAGGTAGCAGGTCCGAGTAATTGCACCACTTGGCTGACTTCCTGCTCTGACGGCTGCGTCGAAGGAACACACACTGTATGAGTGAGCTGTGTTGGGCTTATCTGTTCGCTCCTGACATCCTGTCCAGGCATGGGGCCAGGGCCAGGGGCTGGAGGCATGACAGGCCATTCATCTTCATTATCAGACTCGGAATCTGATAACAGGCCGGGAGGAGACGGGAGGGGCCTGGCTGAGGAGGACGAGGCACAACAGCATGCCTCCCACCATCCAGCTGGTCTTTGGGTCTCTGCTGCACATGTGGGGAGGGAACAGGGCACGTGCAGGGGCTGCACGTAAATTGCGCGTTTTG
>NW_026681980.1:0-13266 GCF_028640845.1 Ahaetulla prasina | reverse complement strand
CCTCCTCATATAGTGGATCAGCTTTGTTGAAATGAATTGTTGCTCCTTTTGCTATCTGTGGCTCTGCCTCGAGGCATATCAGCTAATGAGAGGGTGGCCAGCTCTGAGGCACATGCCTCATCTAATGCCATCTGAAATGTGAGGTCCTGCTTAGCGATGAGGCGCCGCTTGAGGCGTTCATCCCGGACACCGCTGACGAGCCGGTCCAAAAGGTAATCATCCAGATCAACAAATTGCAATGGCGCGCCACTTTACGTAAAGCGGCTACATACTGGTTTATCGATTCCCCTCAGCCTGATCCCTATGGTAAAACAGCTGCCGCCGGGCGATTCTGGAGGTGTCGGGCGTAATGTCTTTTAATTTAGCCATGAAGTCATCCCAAGTCCCTGCATGAATTGACTGGGGGCCATCAATGTCATGGCTGTCTCGAACATTTCTGCCCCACAGAAACCCAGGAAATAAGCACGCTTCCTTTCACTAGATAGGTTTGTATATTCATTGGCAATAAGAAAGCATTCAAAACGGGCTACAAATGCCTTCCACGATTCGGTCACTGGGTTAAAAGGCACAAAGTTCTGAGGCGATGCCATGGTTTGCTCTGTAGGCCAGGGATCTGAATAGCTCTGAGGAGAAATTCACACTTTGGCTCGCTCAGCAGCTCAGCAACTCACGTACTTTCCTGGTCAGAGACAAGATAATAACTACTTTTATAAAAGACTGGGAACTGGACTTTCTGCTGTAAATGGAAAAAAAGTGAAATGGTGATTTTTGGATTTGAAAAAATATTCAGTAAAGGGCTGAAATGATTATTGTAATGTTAAAGAAGAAGGTGGAATGATGAGTTTGCTTTTAATTCTGTACAGAGGAATGAAAGTCACTTCAACTATTTTTCCCCTTTTCTTTAACTCTAGCCTTTTTTTGCATGTTCTTTTTCATGTATATGTGTATGCACTTATTTATTTACTTATTTCTGTGTTTAATTTTGAGTTATGAACATGAAACAAATCAAAAGAAATGGAAGAAAGGGGAGTATGGGTATAAAGATTCTTCTATGAATCTTCTATGTGAAAATAAGAAAATAAACACCTAATAGAGTAAATGAAAAGTGGTTCCGAGTATGTGGAAGTATTTAAACACTCATATAAAGAACTATGTTACAGAGTGCCAAAGACATTTGTGGAATTAGATTAACACAAGGTATGAAAAAGGACACTTAAGGATATAGTCATCACAGTCATTATGTAGGATAGGCAGAGTGAACTCTTGGCAGGCAAAAGACACAGTGAAACCTCCTTAATCTCACAACACATGAACAGATTCAGCCAGCCTCAACTGGGAAATTCTGGGCCAAGCCAAATACAAAAATGCTAGGGAATTCCTGGAAGCCATTAATAGACACATAGAAATAAACCAGGGGTGAAATCCAGCAGGTTCTGACAGGTTATGGAGAACCAGTAGCAGAAATTTTGAGTAGTTCGGAGAATCAGTAGTGAAAATTTTGAGTAGTTTGGAGAACCGGCAAATACCACCACTGGCTGGTCCCAGAGTAGGGTGGGAATGGAGATTTTGCAATATCCTTCCCCCAGGAATGGGGAAGGAATGGGGATTTTGCAGTATCCTTCCCCTGCCATGCCCACCAAGCCACACCCAAGTCACACCATGCCCACCAAGCCATGCCCACAGAACTAGTAGTAAAAAAAAAATTGAATTTCACCACTGAAATAAACTATATTTACACCTCATTCTAAAGAGACAACAAAAAGTTAAGAAAGAAATAAAAAAAGACCAGAACACATGCCCTCCAGCACCTACACCCACAGAAATGGGGATTAACACCAGACAAACAAAGAAGCAGAAAACAATGACATAATCAAGAACTAGCAGGGAGAAAACCACAGCTCATCAATATTGGCAGGGCAAACTATAGTTTATAAATAAAGAGCAAATGTCCACACTCACTAGCACTGATGATGTTACCTATTCAGGTAAAGAACAGGCGAACAACCAAGCTCAGAGAGAACCAAGAACTCCATAAGACAATAATGGTGGGGGGGGGGGGAGAGGACAAAAGAATGATATAGAATGTGTATAGTGTGGGAAAAAAAACAGTTGAAAACAACATAGGTCAAAAAGAGAAATAAATATTTAAGTCTGCCTATTTTAAAGAAAATGTAGAGTGATTTTAATACTTTTTTTTTAAAATGGAAAGGTTGACTTAGTGAGGAGTCAGTCATCAGCAGAATGAATAGAATTAAAAGTGTTGAAATAATTGGGATCAAATTGAAAGAAATAAAAAAGAGAGAGAAATATTTTAGAGATTTGTATATAAATAAAAGTAATATGTTGTAATAAAATTGAAATAAACCTTTTAACTATTAGTGTCAAAGAAAAAAAATCTAATTTTCTTTGCAGCAATTATAAGAATTGTAAATTTACCTCTTTAATGACTCATGTTCTTTCAATAATCTATCCTATCTAATTATCAAAACCAGAAATTGTTAAGTTCATTTTTTATTTTATACAAAAAAGTCTTAATAAAATTTGAAAACTCCTGATCCTTATGTTGCCTTCAAAGATAAGATGTTCTGTTACAGATAAGGAATATGGAATCCCCACAAAAAGTGCTCTTGACGGGAATGTGTATTTGTCAATTACTTAAGGTTCTTACCTTTGGAAGCATCCTGATTTAACGCCTTGAATGGATTCAAGATCAGATGCAATGATAAATTACAGTATGTC
This sequence comes from Ahaetulla prasina, assembly GCF_028640845.1. Lineage (NCBI taxonomy): Eukaryota > Metazoa > Chordata > Lepidosauria > Squamata > Colubridae > Ahaetulla > Ahaetulla prasina. The sequence goes on along the minus strand of NW_026681980.1, from coordinate 10,527 downwards.
TGTTCCTCTTAAGTTTTGTATACTATTGCATTGTGCTAAGCTTTCATCTGCCATCTGCCTTAAATACGTAGTATGATATATTTCCAGGCCATCTGCACTTTCAAAAGCCCAAATGATGCTCTGGAGAGCTAGAGAGGCAACATGTGGAAACAACATTTATTCCTCAACCAAGCAACATGGTGCTCCCCATAGAACAAAGATTTGTTTTTCTCCTTTCCCTCTTACAAACTCAGTTGCCATATTAGAGAGAGAAAGAAAGATACTTTAACCCAGTGTTTTTCAATTTTGGCAGTTTTAAAATGTGAGAAACTCAATGCCCAGAATTCCCCAGCCAGCTGTGGAACATTGAAATAGCCTAAGATTAGAGTAGGTAGGCAATCTGAAGATGCTTTTATGCATGGAAAAAGCCGAAGTTCCTCTGCTAAATCTTACCAGACAAGTTCAGAACAGGGAAAACTGCTCCAATAGTTCTGGGAAATCTCTCAACAGTACCAAGAGGATATTTTTATTGTTTTTATGTACATTGCCCATTTTCCACACAAAACTTATTCATGCTGACCATACAAATCTCCACAGCTTGATACAGAAAGAAATGCCTCTAATCTGCACAGAACAATAGTAGCTCTGTTGTTAGGCAGAAATAGGCACCCACATGCTGTCAGCACCATACCAACCTGCATCAACAATTCCTTATTAAAACATGGGAAATACTGCAATCCTTTGGCTGTGAAGTAGTTAAACCACTGGGAAAACAGCTTTAACAGTAATCTGAGAAAATGTTATTCAGATAAACAAAGATGTGCTCAAGTATGCAATGCAGAAAAATGAAAAGCCAAAATACACCACAAGATTACTGCACAATGATCCATTCACAGCATCCTGCAGCAAGTTGGAACAGCCAGGATCGCATGAAAGGGGACCAGTGATTTAGCCGCACTTAGTACCTATATACTGATGTAGGTCTAATTTAAATTGCCTGTTTCTCCTCCAAGCTAGTTAAATAGTAGACCACAGAAACTCTAGAGAGTCACTGTATACATTCTAAAAGACAACTGCTGCAGTTTGGCATAGCCATATGAAATACAAAGAACAATGAAGAACAGAAATTACCTGGAAGCTATGTCTAATTGCATCAGCAAAGGGGGATGAATTAGGTGATCCTGCTGAAGGACCCATGAGGAAATTATTCTACCACCTGCCTGGATAGGTGCCGGGCAGCAGCATCAAATTGGGAATATAAACTAATTAAGTTTTCAATCATACTAGATACAGCAATCTCAACATCTTGAAACACTGCTAGCATCCAATGAAACAGCTATCAGTCATTCTTCACTTTTTTCATTCTACCAACCTTTGTCACTCTCTCTCTCTCACACACACACACAAATATTAAGTGCTGTGTCACCTTGATTACTACTGCTGATCAAAAATAATCCAACTTCTTTATAAATTAGTTGGAGACATCCTTCCAACTACACACACTTCACATTTAATCGGTATTTCTAGTAAGTTTTCCAGTCTCTCTCTATACCAGCATGAAATGTTCACAATTTAAGGGAAAGTTCAAAATTTTTGTACGCTACCAAATCACCTTTTACTGTTCTTTCTGTATTGCTTCAATGTTATAAAAGATACTAAATAGTTTCATAGCTATTTTAGAATCAAAAAACAGAATGGATAGCATTGGGCTGTGATGGCGAACCTATGGCACACGTGCCACAGGTGGCACACGGAGCCATATCTGTGGGCCCATGAGCCATTGTCCTAGCTCAGCTCCAGCGCGCCAGCCAGCTGTTTTACGGCTGGCCCTGCCCACGCAGTCCCTCCCCTCCCAGGAGTATCCACATGGCCCGTTTTGGATGCCAGGTAGGTACAGAGCTCACACAGAGGCTCTGGAAGGGCGCTTTCAGCCTCCGGGCGGGGGAGAGGGGCCATTTTCACCCTCCGATCCCCTGTGCTCCCCCTGCTTTTGGCATGCGACGGCAAAAAGGTTAGCCATCATTGGCATAGGGCAAATCAATCTGAAAATTGTAAAATTTAGCCTCACAATATAGTCTCTACTTTTTTGATGTTATTCTTTAACAGACCACTGTTATATTCAAATATTTGAATGATAAATTATTCCTAAAAACCTCTTTGAGTGGAAGAAAAAGGGTCATAACCATTTCCAAATTCTTAATGTGAATTGTAATCAAACTGATTTTGCATATATGGGTATTGCTTTATAATAACAAAGACCAATTATTACCCTTATAGTATTGATTTTAAAAAATGCCTAAAATTTAAAACAGAAATGTGCACCTAAAATCAAACCTCTTGGAATTGTGTGCTATATATGTCACTGGAAAATAGTTGTCTCTTAAAATCTAATTTGGTAAATGACTGTCAATCTGCTGTCTTCTTTATAATTCCAGTAAAGAAATTGCAATGGAATGAATGCCAGAATATAAAGCAATGCTTAAATCAATTGAATATTTTGAATTCTTTCTTTTACATAGGCAGCTTTTAGTTTATGACAGAAATTCTCAGGATTTTTTAAAAAAAGAAATCTATCTAAGGAGAAAACACTGGGGAGCCATTCAATCAGTGTGTTTGACTTGCAAATTAAAGCATTATTCACCCCTCTTGTTCTCATCTTAAATAAGAATCTTCTATACAAAGACCATGAGTACAAATACACATTTTCAAAACCAATTTACTATTTATTTGGTAGTACACTGAAACCTTGAGAAAGTGTGAGATTTTCTAATGTTCCCTCCCGCCTGCCCCCCATTTCCTATTGTAAGATCTCTTCTTCAATCTCATTTTGGCCTTTGTATAGTAATTCTCCAAAGCTCCTTGGGAAGGTTGGCTCCTGAGCTTTTGGAAACATGAATTTACAGCAGTCCAACCGCTTTGTGTTTGTGCAACAATTTAACTAGCAGACTGGTTCCTATAACGAATTTGGACTTTTTTATATCAAACAACTTAAACTTCCCAAAGCCAGTCTCCTCCAACCTAACGCCTTCCTGATGTGCTGAAGTATGCTATTTGAGGACTGTACACCGGCATCTACATTATGAAAAGCTGCAATTTTCTAAAATTCTATCATTTATAATAGGGCAATGTTCAAATAATAATTGTTGTACCTTGATGAACGTATCTTTTCTTTTATGTACACTGAGAGCATATGCACCGGAGACAAATTCCTTGTGTCCAATCACACTTGGCCAATAAAAAAATCTATTCTATTCTATTCTATTCTATTCTATTCTATTCTATTCTATTCTATTCTATTCTATTCTATTCTATTCTATTCTATTCTACTCTACTCTACTCTACTCTACTCCATTCTAAAATAATACAATAAAATAATGTAAAACAAGGACTCTGGTGTATAACCTATACTGTCAGTTCAGCTGTGTGATTCATTAATTAATACTACTTGGGAAATGTGGCCAAAATAGTTACCTGAAATTATCATTACTATTTTATACTTATTGCCCTTCACAACAATTCCCAATATTCATGGTCTTTTTTGCCCAGCGAAATAACAAAACTAAGGTTTTAGTGAATCACAAATCAATATTATCATATTTGGCATTCTATTAACTAATTACAGAGCAATTTGAAGTTTGTTTGACCACTGTAAGTCAGTATCATTTGCAACTTTTGCTATTTCACTCCCTACGCCAATTTATTCAATGTAACAGTTCCAATATAGGCCCAGAAAAAACATATTTTAGTAACTTCAGTTCTTTCTGAAATCTGTACGTTTGACACCAAAGTCAATAGTTTATAGTTGTCCATTGATCACCCGGAGAATAGGAAATTATGGGGGGAAAGATGAAACAGCTCCTTGGGTGTTATATTCTAGAAGATAAGCATCAAGATATCATAGGAGACTGATGTGTAGCACATAGTTTGTTTTGTCCTCTAAACTATCCTAAAATATAGTACAGTACATTATCTCATCAACACTGAAAAGCAGTATTTTTTTTTCCTTCTGTTCAATTATGTCCAATTCTTTCAGACTGCTTCAACAGGTCATTGCAATTTCCTTGACAAGATTTTTCAAAAGTGGTTTACCACATTGCCTCCTTCCTAGGACTAAGAGAACGTGACTGAATTGAGGTCACCTAGCTGGCTTTGTGCCCAATGGGGACGAAAACTTACAGTCTTCTGGTTTCCAGCTTGATGCCTTAATCACATCAAACTGGATCTCTACTATAGCCCAAACAGGTATTATATGTGAAATAAGAATGGACACCATTATTCTATCTTGGTCCTTTGCTACAATTCATAGAATAATCTATAATTTTTCCTCTTTTCTTTCTGACAACTAAATTTACTTATAAGCCATGAGCAAGGATTTGTGTTTCAAATTTTAAAAAAATTTATAATTAAGTATAAATCACATTTCTCCCTACCATTAGGAAGTCCCAATCTATGGGTCATGATTATTTTCTGATGATACTGATGTGTGTGACCATATTCCTTTGCTTGCCTTCATTTTGGCTTCTCTAATGAAACTATAGTCTACTCAATCTCCTCATAATCCTGACTCTGCTTAAATTCCAACTTCAATATAGCCTTCCTTCTAACCTCATTTTAACTTCCACTTGACATTCTATTCATAAAAAAAAAATCATCCATGTTCAATACTAACCATAGCCATTATTTATTTTAAATGATTACAAGCTTTGCTACAGCATTTTTGACAGAAAAGAAGAGACTGGAATTCAGGTATGCTGTTATTGGTATTTATTTTGAGAGTATTTGCTGTTCAAGAGATACATTTGGTTGGGCTACGGTTGTATATATAAGCATCCCTTTAAACTTAGGATTTGTTTCCTCTGATATGGGGAGATGGGTAAGAATTATCTAAATGTTTACAGTTTGATTTCAATTTACAATTATAAAGCCTAAGTCTTCAGCCTCATATTTAAATTAATTTTAATAAGTTGTGTTGTACAAACAAGTTATTTATATTGTTCATTTTTATGTTTTCCTAAATATATTAAGGGGGACGCGGTGGCTCAGGGGTTAGGACTTTGAGCTTGTCGATCGAAAGGTCGGCAGCTCAGTGGTTCGAATCCCTGGTGCTGCCGTGTAACGGGGTGACGATAAGCTGGCCTTTTTGCATACAGCAGTATCAGAAACTGTTAAGAGCTGGTCTTCCATTTTCCTGCATGAGCATGCACACCGGCCAGCTGATTGTCACATACGCATGCATGCCAGAAACCCAGAAGACTAGCTGGCCAGAATCCGCATGCACACCAGAAACCGGAAGTTCATTTTTGGGCGTGCGCCCTGGGCAGCTCCTCTTCCAGGTTGCGGCCCAGACGAGCACGCCAAGCATGCGCATCCCTGCTCCCTTTTGAGCACTCAGTGCCAAAAAGGTTTGCCATCACTGGCTTAGGTAATCTAACTTGTATGTTTCTTTCTTCAAACAGAGGATAAAACATAAATGATGTATTTATTATTCAAATTCATCTCTTTATCCTTTTTGATTCAATATGAATTTCAGAAAAAATATATTGCATTAAAGCACCTTCTTGCTGCTCCCTAATAGTCAATTTCTAGAAGTACAAGAAATAACATGGTATCAATATAGAACCTATACAGAAAAAAGAGTTGCAGTAATCACTTTGTGGTTAAATTGGCAGCCAACAAATACAATAAATAATAAATGTACCAGAAGCATCTAGCCAGCTGGAGTTGGGAGACAACTCTTGCTTAGATAGCAAAAACTGATAATCACCACCACTTCCATCTTCTGTTAAATGTAACACAAAGTTACACTTAAGATCAAACAGAAATATCTTTTCTTTTGATATCACATTAAAAAAAAGACATTCAAAAGATGAAAACTTTCATAAGTAATATAAACTATACATATCTAATTCTAAATATGATTACATCTGAAAATAGTTATTTTAAAGGGCTGCCTAAAGTTTTAGCATGGAAAAATCCATTACATTTACATTCTGCAGGATGGCACAGCCCACAGCTACACAAATGCAATAGCATCATGATTATATATATAGAAAGTGCCACATACACATGGAACCTTGCAATTAAGCATGCCAGCTCCTCCGAAAACTGGTTTCAAAGATCAAAAGTTACAGCCATCTGAATGATTCATAAAACAGTGAATTGTAACAGAAGTCCATACAAAAGATTAGCACATAGCCCTGAAATCTTTATATAAAGAATATAATGATAACAGAGTTATAAAAATATTACATCACAGGATTCACTTTACCACACTGTAGCTACAGAAAATATAGCAGATACATTAAAGGGTTCTCTTGCATCAAAGAAGAGAATCGGGGAAGAAAAATACCTAAACAAGAACTTGTAGTTATTATTTCCAGAGTTATGATCTCCAACCCATCATTTTATCCCTGGTTCTAAACTCTTCAACTTTTACAGAGTAAATTTGGTGGGAAATATTGGAACAACAAAACAAAAACAAAAAATACAGAGCAGACTGATTCTAAACCCATTCACAGTAGAGCTCAGAAGTAATAATATTCCGATAGAGGTCTGTGATATTAGAAGGTACATCACCCTTATCCAACATCCCTAAAGGAATCCAAAACCTATCCTAGTAGCAGCTGTTTTGAATCATTTTCTTAGACAGTAGAGAAGACAGCCGGATCGGCTCCTCCTTCCTCACAAATTAGGCAACCGCTGTCAAGCGAAGGAGCAGCACCTGCCCCATAGCCCGGAGACCTGCCTTTTGCTGTGCCAGCAGTGCAGAGACACACCCTTCCAGAAGGAAACACGATGACAACTGAACCACAAATAAGGAGCTGGCCACAGAGATTGTGCGCATGAGGGTGGTGGTGAGTAGAAAAGGCAGGATTTGAGACATGGTGTCTCAATGTCTAATCATGTGCCTCCAGGCTAAATGCATGCCCGGTTCACCCTAGCATCCAACTGCAAGAATGAAAAGGAAGGTTTTCAAATGCAGATGGATTTCATTGCAGATGAAATACAGTAACTGTATTTACTTCCATAAAATATGTCTATGGAGATTCTCTTCCACAAAACATCCAACGCCAGTGTAAAATGACATAAACGCCTATGCAAAAACCGTTATTTTTCAGCCAGTTTTGTAGCTTTTCTCTCTCTCTCTCTCTCACCCGCTTTTGCCCGCGGGTACAACGGAGCCGCCCCCCAACCCCATCTACCAGCACAACCTGTCTACCCAACGTTATGGTCGTCTGTCAGACAAGCTAGCCGCTAGCTGCTTCTCGGGCCAAGATGGGCGCTTTCCACGAGAACTCACCACGTCCCCACCTCCGTAAGAGAGAAAGAGGCACGGAGAAGCTCCTACCTGGGCCTCCTTCGGGTCTCTTTAAGAAGAAAATCAGAGGATGGAGGAGGAAGCGCGCATGCGCTTAATAGACGCCCGGTCTCCCCAGGCCGCTCCTGAAAGAAGAAAAACAGTTCCCACTCTGGCTCCTCCCCATTTTGCCGCAGCCCCTTTAAGTCCAATATGGCCGCCAGGCGATACCCGGTCGCATCCCGAAATGCATCTGGATAGCTGATTTTTTTCCCCCTTTAAGGGTGGAGACGAGGGGAGAGGGCGCGGAGCGGTACGTGATGTAATTAATAAGGTAGTTCAGTGATTTTTGAACTTTGGCAACTTTAATACCAACACTTTTTAAAATTGCCAAAGTTGAAAAACACTGAGCTAGGCTTTGATTATTTGTCCCAAAGGCAACTGGTTTTTAGTTTTTTTTCTTTTGAAGACGTTTCGCTTCTCATCCAAGAAGCTTCCTCGGCCCAAGAAGCTTCTTCATTCAGCTTGGATGAGAAGCGAAACGTCTTCAGAAGAAAAACCAAAAGTCCAGTTGCGTCCTGAAAAAAACACCTTTGGGACAACCATGACCTGGATGACTAAGAATCTCTACAGACTTTTAGCTCTACAATTTGGGATGAACACCCTTTGAATGGTGTGGGAGTAGGAATGGATTTCCAGAGGAAAAATTGCAAGCTACAGGAACCAGGAGCACTACTCAATCTCAGGTGACCCTGAGGACACGGATAAACCTCCAAGTGCTTCAAGGACCCTCTTAAAAGATGCAGATTACCAGCTGTCTGCAGGGAATATACCGGTAAATCCTTCCATTCCCCACTATCCTGTCAGAACTGAAGAAGCTTCTTGGATGAGAAGCGAAACGTCTGCAAAAGAAAAAAAACGAAGTCCAGTTGCCTCCTGAAAAAAGCACCTTTGGGACAACCATGATCTGGATGACTGAGAATCTGTACAGTTTGATTCTACAATTGATTCTGAGAATCAAGTAATTGATTATGTGCCATCAATTCACTGTCTACTCTTCGCGACCACACGGGTAGATTTTGAACCCGTCTTTTATCAAGGTTGGTAACGAGGTCTGTGATTCCAATTACTGGCTCCGGGCTGCAAAACTCCATACGGCTCGTAGAGCGTAGCAAAGCAATAGAACTTTTAAATGAGTTTGCCGCTATCTAGCGTTTGCGAGGACTTTTGCAGCCCACCTTTGGTGGCGTCCTGCTGCCCTTAAAAGTTGGTTTAGGGGAAAAAAGAATTGGCCGCTTTTTTGGGGGGCGCATGAATTTTACTGCCAAAACAGCCAGAGCGGGCGCAATGAAATCTAGCCTCGGCTACGGATAATATTGTCAAGCGATTATCTGCCAAGGAGAATCTCGAATTGGGCTACGATGTCTTTTAATTGCAACAAATTAAAGCCCGGCTGTTTCCGATATAAGAGATCGGAAAAGTTAACTTCCGAAAATTCTGTCCGCCAAACAGTTTTAAAGTCAGAGGAACTCTGAGCCGGAGAACAACAACTCCTTTATGGTACACATCCAATAAATAAACCGAATAGTTCTGGGTAGATCGCCATAAGATTGCGCCGCTATTTTTCTTTCCCAAACATGTTTGAACAAGAAAAGACCACACAACCCATTTTGAATCGAGATTCTACATTTCTTGAACGTGCATTCGGAGGGGGACAGGTTGTGAGTCTTATGTATGGTAACAGAAAAGATTAAGCAGCTCTTCTCTAAGTGGGATTTCAGTTCCCACCATTCCGACTATTGCTTTCCTGGCCGGGACGATGAGAACTGCAACCCAACCACATCTGGGAATCGAGCTGGTGAAAGCCAGATCCATTCTACGCGAAAGCCACAGGGTTAGTCGAAGCTTTCCGCTTCTTCATATTGTTCTTCCGGGTCATAGTGCGCATGCTCCGGTTTGGGGATGGCAGAACGGGACCGCGATATGGCTTCGCTCTGAAGTGCGATTGTGGGTAGGTGCAGGCGGATCGGGAGAACTTCATTCCTCCAAAGAAAAATATTACCGGAATATTCTGTATCCCAAAAGAGACCAGCATTTTCAAGTTATAAAAATATCCTCGCTCAATTCATTCTGTGCGTGATCTTAGGGGAGAGGGAGAAATGAATACAAAGACAGTGGGGCTCAAATGATCTAACCGTGTCTCCTGAGTTTTTGCAAATATGACCCCGATCCTCTGCAAAGGATTATTTAAGGATAAGCCTTAAGTCTGCCGTTTGGAGTGCAATGCAGTTCGTCCTCGGCAATTGTCCTGTACAACAATCTATCAAACAGGAATACTACAAATATAAAATATATTTCCCCTGCTTATGCACTAATAATACAATTCTTTGGGAATGCATTCATTAACAACTAGTTCTAGCTGCTTATGTCTTCTGTATCAAACTAAGAGAAAGGGAGAAAACTCTGATAGACCTGAATAAAAGTAGTCTGATCATATGAAGATCATGACTATATATGTAGATATATATCTACATATGTAAATGTAGATTTGCTTATGAATGAAAGGGTTAAGATGTGTGTGTTAACTCTAATGGTCATTATCTTATTTCTGTCTACAGCAGAAAACAAGTAGTTATTCCTAATGGCAATATCAAACTTGATCCGGAACTTTGGTTCCCTGCTGCTGTCTTCAAGTCCTCATCTTCCACAGGTATATTTACTTTGCTGTTTTGGCCAAATGGATTATAAATTATACAGGATTCTGGATCTTTTTGTAGCAATGTTCTTCTTCCAAGCAAATATCTCTTATATAATTTGCATATGAGCTCCAGGCACCTATATAAACTGATAGAGAAAAAATGGAATAGGAAGGTAATACTATCTTTTTATTCTTTCTGAGTAGAATTACTTAGTGGACTTTATATCATCTTAATTATTTTTCTGCTATATACAGTAAAGGCCTGAACTCAGCTTTAACTTTCAAGGCACAGTCTTTCAGTGAAATCCATATTTTAGAGGTTCTGTTTACCTAGCAGTGTGTTTAAATATTTCTAGACATTTGCAGATGCCTTTCCTCCTCTAATGTAAAATAAATGCTCCTGTTTCAAACACATAAACGTATCTTTTCTTTTATGTACACTGAGAGCATATGCACCAAGACAAATTCCTTGTGTGTCCAATCACACTTGGCCAATAAAAATTCTATTCTAAACAGGGTGAACATCTTAATGAATGTTAATGGTTTCAATAAT
>NW_026681979.1:0-13268 GCF_028640845.1 Ahaetulla prasina | reverse complement strand
ACCTTGAGGTCTTCTAGTCAACCCCTGCCCAGGCAGAAAACCCTACACCATTTCAGACAAATGGCTATCCACATTTTCTTTAAAAATTCTAGTGTTGGAGCATTTACAACTTCTGCAGGCAAGTTGTTCTACTTATTAATTGTTCTAACTGTCAGGAAATTTCTCCTTAGTTCTAGGTTGCTTCTCTCCTTGATTAGTTTCTACCCTCAGGTGCATTGGGGAATAGTTTGACTCCCTCTTCTTTGTGGCAACCCTGAGATATTGGAACACTGCTATCATGTCTCCCCTAGTCCTTCTTTTCATTAAACTAGAAATCCCGAGTTCCTGCAACTGTTCTTCATATGTTTTAGCCTCCAGTCCCCTAATCATCTGGGATATCTGTGGACCATGGGAGGACATAAATTTTTGGCCCCTTTGAAAAACCTCCTGATAGAAGGATGTTGAGACAAGGAAGTCAGTGGATCACAGGATAAAACCGTGGAGATAGCTGCTACCTGTCTACGAAGAGTATTGGGAGCTAACCCTTTGTCTAACCCTTCCTGCAAAAATTCCAATATCTGCAAAATGGAAACCCGGAGTGGAGAAACCCCCGCCCTTTGACACCAGGAACAAAAAGCCCTCCAGGAGGCTGAGTAAATGCGTTCAGTGGAAGGCCTCCGTGACGCTAACATAGTCCGGATAAACCTGGCAGACATATTGTCTCTTCTCATGGCGCCCCGCTCAAGCGCCAGGCGGTCAACTGGAGCCGTAGAGGATCTGGATGAACCAGAGCCCCTTGAGATAACGACACTCTGCTGGGAGGAATCCTCCAAGGGGGGGCCACTGACAGCGACTTGAGGTCTGCGAACCAAGACCTCCGAGGCCAGTGTGGGGCAATTAAGATGACCTCCGCCTGTTCCTCCAGAATCCGACGGACCACTCTCGGGATGATTGAGAGAGGAGGGAACGCGTAGAGTAACCCCTCTGGCCATGGACTGCGAAGAGCATCGACTCCCTCTGCTAGATGATCTGGAAACCTGGCAAAGAAACGAGGAAGCTGCGTGTTCTGCCGTGTTGCGAACATGTCCACCACTGGAGTGCCAAATCGATGTGAGAGGTCGTTGAACAGATCTGGGATGCAGACGCCACTCTGCCTGGTTGATGACTTGACGACTGAGCCAGTCTGCCTGAATATTGGATACCCCAGAGATGTGTTCTGCAGTTAAGGACAGAAGGTTCCGTTCTGCCCACAGGAATAGGTTCCTTGCTTCCTTCATCAAGGACTTGGATCTGGTGCCCCCTTGTCGGTTGACATGAGCCTTGGCTGTGATATTGTCCGTGAGCACTAGTACATGCTTGCCTGATAGATGATTCTGGAAAAAACAAAGAGCTAGATAAATAGCTCGTGATTCTAGCCGGTTGATAGGAAAACGCCATTCACTGATGGACCAGCTCCCTTGAGCCACTAGCGATTTGAGGTGTGCTCCCCAAACGAGAAGACTGGCATCCGTAGTCACCACCAAACGATGAGGCTCGTGCAAAGGAGATCCCTTGGAAATCGCCGATGACAACCACCAGAAGAAGGACTTGCGAACCTCCTTGGGCAGCAGAACTTTGGAAGTAAAATTGCCTGTGCCCGCTCTTTTGAATGGCAACAGGAACCACTGGAGGTCTCTAGAATGAAATCTCGCCCATGGAATGATGGAAATGGTTGAAATCATCTTCCCCAGGAGTTGGGATAATGACAGCAAGGAAACTCTACTTTCCTTTATTAAGGAACCAGCTAAAGATCTTAGACTATCCTGTCTCTCTTGTGATAAAGAGACTCTGCCTAATATTGAATCAATATTTGCTCCTAAGTGGAGTAAACAGGTTGAGGGGGTCAAATGACTTTTCTCTATGTTAATAGAGAAACCATGTAATGAAAGAGTCTGAACTACAATCTGTAGATCCCTTCTGGCCATTGACTCTGACGATGATAAAATTAAAATATCATCCAAATAACATCCAAATAACAATAGAGTCGAATAGGTATGGTCCTAAGATGAGCTGCCTTGGGGCCGAAGACAACCCAAAGGGCAGTGCCCTATATTGATAGTGAACCCCCTTATAACAAAACCAGAGGAACTTCCTATGATCCGGGAAAATAGGGATATGAAGATAAGCTTCAGTGAGGTCAATGGAAGTGAGGAAGTCGCCCTTCCGAACGCCATCTAGAATCGAACGAAGAGAGTGCATTTTAAACTTATGATAAACAATAAAACGATTTAGTCTCTTAAGGTCCAAATGGGCCTCCAGCCCCCCGAAGATTTGGGAACTAGAAACAAAAGAGAATAAAACCCATGTCCCCGTTGCCTTACGGAAACTGGTTGAATTGCCCTAATATCCAATAAATGCTTAACTGCTGCCGCCATGTAGGCCCGTTTATCCCTGTTCCTAGATACCGGACAGCGAATGAAAAAATCTTTTGGAAAGGAAACAAATTCCAGAGACAAACCGTATCGAATCGTATTCTTAACCCAATTATCAGAAGTAGTAAACTCCCATTGATCTGCAAAATAGGCTAATCTGCCCCCTATGGGAGGACTAGCAACGCACTTATCGATGACGCCGGAATGGACAACTTCCTCCTCCACGAAAGGGCCGCTTGGAAGGAAAGGGCCTACCCCGTGAAACTCTATCATGACCTCCTCTTTGTCTAGGGGCCCAGGACCCCTGGAACTTGGAAGAACCAGCCCCCCATTCAGAACCTCGAAAGGAAGATTGACGGGAAAAAGGAGTGAATCTGGCTTCCCCACTGCGATAGACTGAAGGTAATACCTTTCTTTTGTCTTTAGTCTCGACCAATAGGGGGTCCAATGCAGCACCAAAAAGTAGCTCCCCCGCGAAGGGAGCCGACGCCAGCCTCCATTTGTGATGGGCATCCGCCTGCCAATGTCTAAGCCAGAGTAAGCGTCGAGCCGTTAAAGCTGAAGCCATGGATTTGGAAACAAAACGTATGGCATGTAAAGTGGCATCCACCGAAAATTGAACAGCTGCAATTATCTTATTCAGGTCCTGATGGATACGAGTATCCTCTGCTGGAAGTTTATCCTGTAATTGTCTAAGCCACAACAAGGTGGACCTATTAAAGAAAGATGCTGAAGAAGCCGACCGGATTGCCCAAGCTGCACCTAGATGTGCTCTCTGCAGGACTTGCTCCGCCCGTCTATCCTCCGGATGAAGGTTCTCTTCAGGCTGGCCCAGAATGGATGAGGAAGATGCCAGAGCTGCAACTGGACCGTCTACAGTGGGAGTCTGTAGAACTGAAGCTAATTTGGGGTCCACATTGAAGAAACGTTTGTCTGCTGAGGACGGAACCGTAGAAGAACCAGGGGCTGTCCAGTGGCGTTTGATTACGTCCATGAAAAGTGGGGGTGCTGGAATAGAATCAGGAACTCGATCAGGTTCAGAAAAAAGAATGTCAGATGCACCCTTGGAGGATGATGCCACAGGTTGATCCGAGGAAGAACTCAATTGAGCCACATTCTTTGCCTTGAAAAGCAAGGACTTAAAAAGATTAGGAGGAAAAAGACCAGTAAATGCTGGCTGGTCAGGTAATAACCCTTCATCTTCAGACAGGTTAGGATCTCTCCTTTCCAATTCCTCCAAAAGAGAGGGATGGCTAGTTACTGAGTGGGTAGGCGAAACTGTACCCAGCTGTGACTGCATCTCTTCCTCTTCAGGATCCTCTTCCCTCACTGAGAGCATCGAATGGGACAAGGAAGCCCTCCCAGAGATCTGCATGCCCGATAAAAGGGTCCTTTTAATCGTCTGTTCGATGATGGCCTGAATATGTGGCGAAACAGGCAAAAGAGGCTCTGCCCCCTGACCAACAACTTGGGTTGCAGTAGAAGGAACTGTCTGAGAAAACTCCTCAGGAGACTCAATAACTGGCGCATCTCCTGTATGAGAAACTGGGGGGATGGATCCACCCCATAATGTAGGGATATCAATTGGGCAACATTGTAAAGAAGATTGACCAGGAGAGGTAGAAATAATACCCTCTCGAATAAGAGGCCCAGCAGAAATACTGGGTTCTGGATTGGCCATTGTAGAAGAGGGTAAATTAGATACTGCCCTACTACAGATTCTTTGTATTGCTTCATCTCTCCTCTGCTCATCCCTCAGAGAAGCTTTAGACGACTTACTGCGGCCTGGAGTAGATTGGGCCTTGGTTTTCTGCTTGGAAACACGGCTGCTCTTTGCAGTAGGAGCCCTGGAAGAGACACCTCCCGATGGGCCCTGCTCTTCCGGCAGTGGAGACCCCTGTCGTTTGTTGGATTTTGCCAAGGCCTTAGGCATGATGAAATATTAAGTTTCTAGACCTCAATAAGGCCAAAGGATCACTTCTCCTCTTTTTTTTTAAATATTCAAAATGGCGGCCGCCAATAGAGAGAAGGAAAAGCTGGCTAATGAAGCCCCAAAATTGTCACAGATGCGTGCTAGAGGAGAACTGCGGCTGCAATGATGAGAGCACAAGGCTCCACACCCAAATTCACCCTTAACTCTGCCTACTAGAAAGCTTCAGGACTAACTCTTCTGAAGACTCACGCCAAATGTGCTCAAAATGGCCGCCGGCGTGTGGATAGGGGAAGGGCGGAGCGGAGCGAGCACCAAGCTCTAAACGTCTCCTTCTGCTGCTGCTATTAGCGAGCCGTTTAAAACTGTTTTAGGCGGCAAACATCGGATCGCGCGAAATAGGAGACGGAGGGCTGGGTAAATGCAGGCTACCCGTGTGGGAGCGTAAACAAAACTCCTCAGCGATCAAATTTAAAGCCAGGCGGCAAACTAAGCCAAACAATTCCTACACCGCCCAGCAAGCCCTCAGCAGCGTTAGAAGCTGCCACAATACCGGGAGCGAATAACTCCACTCATCCAATCCCTGCTGGCTTCGGGGGCGCTAAAACCCCATCAAAAATATCCTGGAACGCCTGCAGCTCAACAGGATTGAAGCAGAATTAAATAAAACTTCTGCAGCCAGCGGAGAAAGCCCCCCCCCCCAATAAAGCCTTAGTTCAACAGAACTAATAAGGGGGCTCTAAAACCAGAAAAAAAGGTAAGAAAAGTATTACTCACAACTATATACCCTGCAAGTCAGGCAGGGAGGAATCCACAACGCAACCGTCCAGGCTGAACAACTGAGTCAAAATCTTGGGTTCCCAGCAGCAAGGGGCGGGACTTTTCAGCTTCAACAGACTCAGTTATCCAATCTGAACAGAGGAGTTCTACCCACTCTGACTGCTGTCTCCACCATAACGGAGAACGGAGCTTGTGGGGACTGAGCATAGTCCCCATGAGCTCCATTTTTGCTAAGCACCCAGATCTGGCCCACAGGCCTTGAGTTTGACACCCCTGCCCTAAATGAATGAATGAAGGTTGATAGTGTTTCAAATGGCTCTTTGTTCACTGTTCGTTGTTTTGTCTTATTGCTTGTACCTCATGCATTCATTTGAAATGTCCTAGCTTTGATTCTGAAAATCCAAATGAAATTAGTTAAATGGCATCTAGAATGACCATTTCTGATACATTTCTAGTCCACATTTTCTTTCACAACTTATTTATTTGTCAATGTTTATGGATTTCATCCTATCCATTAGATAAATGCTAATTAAAATGAAGCTAATAGAAAACCTTAATTTTTCCACTAACTATTTTTCCAGGAATGTATTTTCTCATATTTTATTAATAGAAGCTCCTGGCACGGATATTGTTGAAGTGTCTTTGGCTGCTTAACTATATCTTTAGTATTTTATTTTTTTTTTGATAAGGAAACTAGTTATAGGCGGAATAGGCATTATTTATCAAGTACCCTGCATTTTAAAGCAGATTTTTCTTACCTGGATGATAAAAGAGCACGGAGTGAAGTCCTGTTTCTTTTTTAAAGTATGGCATTTTCTATATAAGGACCAAAGAAAAGTTCTCTGTTGTGAACAGCAAGCTTGTACCAGTCTGGCATAATTAAGTGGCATTCAAGTGGCTGAAAATGCAGCTGTGATTGAGGCTGTATTGGTTGCTAGCTCTTATGGCTTGAAAAGAACAGAAGCCAGCAGCACTTAAAGTAGATTCTTAGATGCTTCAGTAAAATAATGATGAATGTATAAGTTTTATAAGTAAGAAATCCATGTTTTAAGATAGCAAAACACTTAGAAATGCCATATAAATGAAAGTCTGTTTCATAAGATTTGGTTCACAAATTAAGGCAAAAATTAAGAGTAGTTTTACTCTGGACCACTTATAAAACTAAGATGAGACAGGCAATTTATAATAAGGAGAAGGTCAGCAATCCAAGGAACTGCCCAACTGCAAGTCCTAGAGGGATGCATGGCCACTGCCAAATTGACTTATTTCCTAAGTCAATTTTACCTATGACAGTTTCTTTTCACAGCAGACTTGGTCCTGTTCTTTTGAAAGAGTTATTATGCTAATAGGTAGACAAACAGCCCAAAACATATGGTATCCTTGGTGCATTCTGAACTTGGTGGGTTTTTTGCAGATGTTTCATTACCAAACTAACTAATACCATCAGTGCTAAGATGATGTACTGATGATATTACCTATTTTGGTAATGAAACATCTGCAAGAATATCATCAAGCTCAGGGAACACCAAGGACCCCACAGTTCAACTCTGAGCTATCAATATTCTCCTCTATGGGTAGCCCAAAGCCTTTTCATGATTTTCTTATAATATTATTTGGGTTGGGAAAAATAATTCTATACTGCCACATTCTTATTAACAGCTTTTTTTAAAAAAAATAGAAAAGACTCCACATATATTTCTCAGTAGTTCTTAAAAGTACTATAAATTGCAGAAATATTGCGAAACATGCTAAGAGACATAAGTATATTAATTAACTGATACCAAGGGAGAGTGGCAACTCCAATAGTACCTACAGAATCCCCAAACTAATATTTTAGAATATTAAAAATATTCTAAAATTAAAAACATTTTAAGAGTGTTGCCATACACCAGATTTAATTATATTTTGGCACTTTATGTGAGTTCTTAGGAGTGTGAAGTAATGTAAAATTGGACCATTTCCTCTGGAGTTGAGTATAAATGGACAGGTGAAAGATTTACCTTTACCTTAAAATGTTGTGTATTCTACATTTTTCAAAATTAATTATTTTTTGAAGTCTGTGTTTATTGCACAAGATTATGTGATGGCATTCTGAACTTGAAAGCACTGTTAGTTTCTGCTATTTCATGTCTATCCAGAATAGGGTTATAAAAATTTGGATGCCATTGGACAAAAGCAGAGAGAATTTAATATAACACTTCATATCAAGTTCTACACAACTGGGCAAGAACAAAGAATGTAAGAGGTTTTAGTTAAGTTCTGGTACAAACCACAGACCAGGAGACTAAACATTTTCTTTTGATATTTATGCAATGTTGATTGATTATACAAACTTAACAGATTTTCCTTTTCTCCTCTCTTTGATTGTCCACCTTTTCTAACAATAAAGTATTACCATGTCTTTTTCCTATTTTTAATTACTTTTCTATCATACCATTGTTTTTTAGATTCTTTAAATTTTCCTGAGTCTGTTGGATCAAATTCATTATTTTTTCCTCTCTGTTCAAATAGTAAGAACAACTTTTAAATCCTTTCCCCCCCACAAGAAAACAGTGCAGATTTCAGCAAGATATATTTAACATTAGTTTGTAGTAAATTCAGAATCCTGGAAATTTTCCATACTCATTTGTAATGAATTAATTAAAGGAGAGTTTCTTTGGATGGTTAGAAAATGCATTTTCCCAGATTTTTTTCTCCTACCTGGGCTAAATTGATGTTTTTGAGATAAGCTCTCAACTGATCTCTTAATTGTTTGTCTGTTTCTGCTCCTTTCCCCCTTCTTTCCCAGGCTTCTTATAATCACTTATAACTTATTAGTGATATTCCTGATTTTGCAGTTTGTAGTCTCAGCAAGCCCTAGGTAATACTTTGGTTTTCAGCTTGCTGAGAGCTATGAATACATGATAATTTACAAGGAAAGGTGTCATAAAAAGTTCAATAACGGTGCCAAAATATATAAAGTTACAGAGTGAGGAGGAAAGACAGGGAGAAAGAGAGGGAGGGGGACAGAGAAAGAGGAGATAATTAGCATGTATGTATGTATGTATGTATGTATGTATGTATGTATCGGGGTGAAATGCTCCCGGTTCGGACCGGCTCACGCGATCCGGTAGCGATGGCAGCTGCTGGTTCAGAGGACTGGTAGCAAAAATCCCTATCCCTGCCCCCCTGCCTCTGGTGAACCCCACCATCAGCAGAGGGTTTTTGTTTTTTTTACTTTTAAAAGAAGGTTTTGCTTCAGCCGAAACATGCCTTTAAAAGTAAAAAAAAAGCCTTTGAGGGTCCCGCCTCTCAGCGGAAATCGGCAGAGCCTTTCAACTTAAAAAAAAAAATTAAAGGCTACTCTGGGGATCTCACCTGAGTTCCTCTTCAGCAGAACCTTAAAAAACATGTTTTCTGAAAAAACCATGTAGAAAACCTCCTTTTAAGAGATTCTAAGGCACTTACCTGATTACTGATGACCTCATGGCTTTTTTCCCAGCCGGAAAGCCCCAGTTTCGCTTTCAGCACCAGATAGAACTAATCTAAACTTAGCTAATCTATTTCATCACTGAGTGATTAATGCTGTCTGGCTTTACTGGCTGAGGAACTCTGGGAATTGAAGTCCACAATAAAATAAAATAAAATAAAATATTTGTGCAGCTTTCTGAGATTTGGTGTGTTTCTGTAGTGTTTCACTCTAATTACACAAACACACAAAATCTTAGAAAGCTGTATGTGGTATTTTGTGTGTGTGTGTGTATGTGAGTGTGTGTATGTCAGTTGTTTTGTGTGTGTGTAAAATGTGAAAGTTGGTTTTTGAGCTTTTTGTGGCTGTGTGAAGTGTGAAGTGCAGCTGCTTTTACATTGTGTGTGAGTCAGTTGTGTTTTATTTATTTTATTTTATTTTATTTTTATTTATTTATTTATTGTCACAACAATATATATAAGTATCATACAAAAAGATTATTGGGTATATAAACATATATATGAGTAAATATTAGGAGGAATAAGCATTATATATAGAAGAAAAAGAAAAACAATAGAACAGGAACGGTAGGCATGTTTGTGCTCTTATGCAGGCCCCTTATGGTCCTCTTAGGAATGGGGTGAGGTCAATATTAGAAAGTTTTTGGTTAAAGCTTTTGGGATTATGGGAAGAGACCACAGAATCAGGTAAAGTATTCCAAGCACTGATGATTCTGTTACAGAAGTCCAGAATGGACTTGGTCCAGAATGCGGCTGCGCGGGTGATAGAGGGAGCACCTTTTGGCTCCCATGTAACACCCCTCCTGCGTAATCTGCACTGGCTCCCAGTGGTCTTCCGGGTTCACTTTAAGGTACTTGTCATCACCTTTAAACGCTCCATGGCCTAGGGCGGGATATTCTGGGACCGCCTACTGCCACCATTAGCCTCTCACCGATCAGTGCGCTCTCACAGAGGGCCTCCTCCGGATACCGTCAGCTAAACAATGTTGGCTGGCGACCTCTAGGGGAGGGCCTTCTCTGTGGGGCTACCTCTGGAACGAGCTCCCTCTGGGGCTTCGTCAACTCCCCGATCTCAAGTCCTTCCGCCGCGAGCTGAAGACGCTGCTGTTTCGAAGAGCAGGACTAGCCTGAATGTAGTTTTAAATTGGGATTTTTAAAAAAGGGGTTTAAATGAGGTTTTAAATTTGTATTTATAAGTTAGAGCATCAATTGAATTTAACTATCTATTCTTTAGCTGTTTTTATATATTATATGTTTTCTGTTGTTTTTTGTCTGTGAACCGCCCTGAGTCCTTCGGGAGATGGGCGGTATACAAATATAATAAATAAAAATATAATAAATAAATATTTTCTGCAATCTAGATTAAAACGGTTAACATTAAGTTTAAATCTATTGGTTGCTCTAGTATTATTGCAATTAAAGATGAAATAGTCTTTAACAGGAAGGACATTACAATAGATGATTCTATGAGTTAAACTTAGGTCTTGTCGAAGGCGATGGAGTTCCAAGTTTTCTAAGCCTAGG
The DNA here is from genome assembly GCF_028640845.1 of Ahaetulla prasina. Taxonomy (NCBI): domain Eukaryota; kingdom Metazoa; phylum Chordata; class Lepidosauria; order Squamata; family Colubridae; genus Ahaetulla; species Ahaetulla prasina. The sequence continues at coordinate 3,176 of NW_026681979.1, read as the reverse complement.
ATTTCAAGTCTGGTGGGATAAGGTATTTTGTTGTTTTCAGAGGAATGGAAAACTCTTCTTGTAAAATATTTCTGCACACGTTCAATTGTATTGATGTCAGAAATGTGGTGAGGGTTCCAGACAGGCAAGCTGTATTCTAGAATTGGTCTAGCAAATGTTTTATATGCTCTGGTTAGTAGTGTAGTGTTTTTGGAAAAGAAGCTATGCAAGATTAGGTTTACAACTCTTAGAGCCTTTTTTGCTATGTAGTTGCAGTGGGCTTTGGCACTTAGATCATTTGATATGAAAACTCCAAGGTCTTTAACAGGGTGGGGGTCATCTGTAAGGTAATGTCCATCAAGTATGTACTTAGTGTTTGGGTTCTTTTTTCCAATATGTAAGACTGAGCATTTGCTGGTTGAGATTTGGAGTTGCCAAGTTTTAGACCAAGCGGTTAGATGATCAAGGTCTTTTTGAATGATAGATGTATTGTCTGTGGTGTTAAATAGTTTGACATCATCAGCAAAGGGAACACAATTACTTGAGATATGGTCACAAAGATCATTAATGTATAGTATAAAGAGTGTTGGTCCAAGAACGCTGCCTTGAGGGACTCCACTCTTGACAGGAACAGGATTTGATAGAGCATTGCCAATTTTGACCACTTGTTGTCTGTTAGACAGAAAAGCAGATATCCATTTATTGTGTTGTGTTGTGTGTGTGTAAAGTGTGAAAGTTGGTTTTTGAGCTTTTTGTGGATGTGTGACGTGTGAAGTACAGCTGCTTTTACATTGTGTGTGAGTCAGTTGTGTTGTGTTGTGTGTGTGTAGTGTGAAAGTTGGTTTTTGAGCTTTTTATGGCTGTGTGAAGTGTGAAATGCAGCTGCTTTTATATTGTGTGTGACTCAGTTGTGCTGTGTTGTGTGTGTAAAGTGTGAAAGTTGGTTTTTGAGCTTTTTGTGGCTGTGTGAAGTGTAGCTGCTTTTACATTGTGTGAGTCAGTTGTGTTGTGTTGTGTGTGTGAAGTGTGAAAGTTTGTTTTTGAGCTTTTTGTGGCTGTGTGAAGTGTGAAGTGCAGCTGCTTTTACATTGTGTGTGAGTCAGTTGTGTTGTGTTGTGTGTGTGTAAAGTGTGAAAATTGGTTTTTGGTACCTCTTATTTTTTTATACTTCGTTTTTTATTTTTATTATTTATTGTTATTGGCCACGCCCACCCAGTCATCTGACCACCAAGCCACGCCCACCAATTAAGCCACGCCCACAGGACTGTAGGGAAAATTTTTAGATTTCACCCTGATAGATAGATAGATAGATAGATAGATAGATAGATAGATAGATAGATAGATAATCTCCTCTCCTTTTCCCTCCCTCCCTCTCCTTCTTTCCCTTTCTTTATGTAAACCTTAGAAAAAGAGCGATAAAAGTGCTTCTTAAAAAGTTGTAATATATTTTTCTGCTTCCTTTATAAAATGTTTTTGTTAGTTTATAAAAAACATTATATCTTCAGTTAAATATTGTGCGGCTGACAGTTGAGGTCTTGCTTTGAATCTGGCTTTTTATTCACCAATTACTGTAGATACTGAATAGTATCTTTTCCCATGAAAGAGGTACCACATTTGCTGACTCATTTGTAAAGCAGAGCAATTTAAAAATAATGCTTTTGTTTATCTTGTTTATGCTATATTGATCAGCTTGCCATTAAATATCTTTATTGGATGAAAATCTGCTTCTTGGGTAACAATATTTTAAGCTTGAGCCCAGTTTTCATTCTACATCATCCTGAATAGTTGATGCACATTCAGAAAATAGCTAGATTTTTGTTGATAATTTTGAAGTTACATTCTGTTTTCCTGGGAACATAATTCATGTTTGGAATAGAATAGAATAGAATAGAATAGAATAGAATAGAATAGAATAGAATAGAATAGAATAGAATAGAATTTTTTATTGGCCAAATGTGATTGGACACACAAGGAATTTGTCTTGGTGCATATGCTCTCAGTGTACATAAAAGAAAAGATACGTTCATCAAGAATCATAAGGTACAACACTTAATGATAGTCATAAGGTACAAATAAGCAATCAGGAAACAATATCAATATAAATGGTAAGAATACAGGCAGCAAAGTTACAGTCATACAGTCATAAGTGGAAGGAGATGGGTGATGGGAACGATGAGAAGATTAATAGTAGTGCAGATTTAGTCAATAGTTTGACAGTGTTGAGGGAATTATTTGTTTAGCAGAGCGATGGCGTTGGGAAAAAAACTGTTCTTGTGTCTAGTTGTTCTGGTATGCAGTGCTCTATAGCGTTGTTTTGATGATAGGAGTCGAAACAGTTTATGTCCAGGATGTGAGGGATCTGTAAATATTTTCACGGCCCTCTTCTTGATTCGTACAGTATACAGGTCCTCAATGGAAGGCAGGTTGGTAGCAATTGTTTTTTCTGCAGTTCTAATGTTCACTCTTTGAAGAAAGTTAAAAAATAAACTCATGAGTACAGTAGATTTGACCTGCATCTTTAGTTCCTGGTTATCATGAACAGCATTTTGCAATTGTAATAACTTAATTTGTTTTAAATTTGCTTTTCAGTCTTTTACATCAGAAGTGTTGAATATTGTTTAATTTACTTTTCAGCAGAGCTGTCAATTATAATCACAATTTAGGGCAGAAAAGAAACTAGGAAAAAATAAATATTCAGTTCACAATATAAAGTTCAATTGAGTCTAATTCACTTGCATGGCAAGTTTATTATTTTCCCACCATCTGACATACCTGCAATTGTAATTACGTTCAGCCTTCATTGCAGCAAAAAAATTTCAGGTCTGATCAAACTGGAAAAGACAAGCTTGCTATTTAGAACTTCATTAAAAATATCATTCACATTGAATAGATCAGAGGTTCCCTACCCTGGTCTATGGACTGGCTTGAAGTCCATCCATGGATGCGAAGGATCCAGACAGTGCACGAACCCATGCTCCCCATCTTGTCTGTGGAAAACACATCCTCCAAAGAACTGACCTCTGGCACTTAAAAGGTTAGGGGCTGCTAGAATAGATGTAACTTTATACAGAAAGAATACGCTCTATATTTTCTCTAATTGTTCTGACCCAGACCTGCTCACAGTGTGAGCCAACTATAAAGATACTTCCCCCTTACTACAGCACTGCTTCAATCACTGCTAGGAAATAAAGACAGTA
>NW_026681978.1:0-13344 GCF_028640845.1 Ahaetulla prasina | reverse complement strand
TGTTGCTTTGAGTGTTGACAGTTGCACGTATGTCACCAACAAAGATGTTACCATCCGATTAGCAACTGTTTTAAGTAAGTATAGAAATTCACTGCTAATTGTGTGCTTACTTCTGGAAAGGCATAGACTGGTACTCGTCCATTGTCCTCACTGTTAGGAAGTTTCTCCTTAATTCCAAGTTGCTTCTCTCCTTGATTAGTTTCCATTCGTTGTTTCTTCTCCTGCCTTCAGGTGCTTTGGAGAATAAGTTGACCGCCTTCTTTTGGCAGCCCCTCAAATACTGGAATACTGCTATCATGTCCTCCCTCGGCCTTCTTTTCTCTAGACTAGCCAAACCCAATCCTTGCAACCGTTCTTTGCTCTTCGTATGTTTTAGTCTCCAGGCCTTTAAATCATCTCCACCCATTGCTTCTTGTCCTGCCCTGAGGTGCTTTGGAGAGTAGCTTAACTTATTCTTCTTCTTATGTGGCAGCCCCTGAGATATTGGAAGACTGCTATGATGTCACACCTAGTCCTTCTGGTTCGGTTCTGCAACCCAACAAGAAAAACACAGACTTCAGAGGATAATTAGAACTGCAGAAAAAATAATTGCTACCAACCTGCCTTCCATTGAGGACCTGTATACTGCACGAATCAAGAAGAGGGCCGTGAAAATATTTGCAGATCCTTCGCATCCTGGACACAAACTGTTTCAACTCCTACCCTCAAAACGACGCTATAGAGCACTGCACACCAGAACAACTAGACACAAGAACAGTTTCCCCCCCCCCAGGCCATCACTCTGCTAAACAATTAATTCCCTCAACACTGTCAAACTATTTACTGAATCTGCACTACTATTAATCGTTTCATAGTTCCCACCACCAATCTCTTTCCACTTATGACTGTATGACTATAACTTGTTGCTGGCAATCTTATGATTTATATTGATATATTGATCATCATTTGTGTTGTAAATGTTGTACCTGATGAACGATCTTTTCTTTATGTACACTGAGAGCATATGCACCAAGACAAATTCCTTGTGTGTCCAATCACACTTGGCCAATAAAAATTCTATTCTATTCTATTCTATACAACCAAAGATTCCATTAGCCTTTTTTTTTGGCCTCATGTTTAGGGGCTCTGGTGGCTCAGACTGCTAAGACAATCTGTTATTAACACAGCTGCTTGCAATTACTGCAAGTTCAAGTCCCACCAGGCCTAAGGTTGACTCAGCCTTCCATCCTTTATAAGGTAGGTAAAATGAGGACCCAGATTGTTGGGAGCAATGTTGACTTTGTATATGATATACAAATGGATGAAGACTATTGCTTAACATAGTGTAAGCGCCCTGAGTCTTCAGAGAAGGTCGGGATATAAATGCAAATAATAATAAAAGTGATCCTCCGCTAGGACTTCAAGGCCCCTCTCCCAGTTACTATTTTTGAGGCTACACAATTTGTCCCTAAACAACAACCCTATAAGGTAGGTTGAGCTGAAAGAGAGTTACACACGCCTATGGATGATTATCAAGTCATCCAGGTCTGCCCCTTGGGTCTCCCCTCCTTTTTCCTTCAGCCCCTTCCCCACGACCCTTCCCTAGGCGTTGCAACTCCCAACCCCTCCAGGTTGCACCAGCCCCTGGAGGGCTTTGCAGCGCTGCGGGGACCCACCCGAAGGGTTAATCCGATAGAGTGGCCGTCTGCTAGAGCGGCCATCCCTGCTCTTGGTGGCTGTGTATGTGTGTGTGTGTAGGGGGGGGTCCCTGGCAAGGAGCAGCCCCCCTCCCTCCCTTTTCCGCCTTCACCCTCCATTCCCGCAGCTCCTTTGCAGAGGCGCTGCTTCTTACAATTGCGCGGGGGCGAAGGAGCCGGCGGAGGCATTGAGGGCTGCAAGACGCCCCGCTGCCCAAGTGAGTGAACCCCCGAGACCCCCCCAAAAACGCAGAAACGGGGATGCAAGATTGCTGCGCGGGGCTGAGAACGCGTCGACCAAAAGCCCTTTTTTTTTTGTTGGGGGAGACCTTGCAAAGCGTTTCCCCACCCACCCCATAGCAGGTGGGCCAAGCTCAGCCCCCCCGCCCCCCCGCCGGAGAAAGGCTTGCAAAAGGGCTGGCCTGGTTCCAACCGGTCATCGGGAAAGGGTTGGATCCCCGATCCCGTGGTGCTCAGCCGGCTGGGGAGGATGGGGGGGCTGGAATCCCATCCCGCTGGTGAAGCCCCCTGCTCTGGGGGAGGGTGGTGCTAAAGAGGGGAGAGTGGTGTTTTCAGCCAAATATTTTGGAGTTGCTCGGAGCCGAGCAAAATTGGGGATGTTTGCAGAAGATGCTGATCTGATATAGATGGGTAACAGGAACAAGAGCTGGAAGGGGCCTTGCAGGTCATCTAGCCCAACCCCCTGCTCACGCAGGAGACCTATACTAGGGATTCGAACCTCCGATCTTTCTGATTGACAAGCTCAGTGTGTTAGCCGCTGAGCCACCTAGACAAATAGTTTACAGAACTATAGTTTGTTGACTATTGTTTCTCAACCTTGGTCACTTGAAGTCCACAGGGTCTTCAAGTGGCCAAGGTTGAGAAACAATGATTTAAACTATCATTGATTTATTCTCTTATTTTCTTCGACATCTAGGGAGAAGGCTGTATCCCACTGGCAGCATCTGTGCGAGTCTTGGGAAAGTTGGTCCTCCACTATCCCTGGTGGACATCAAGGAAGAGGAACCCCAGTTTGGGCCTGAGATGGGATAAGAACCCCTCCCATGGCCTCCAGAAAAGCGATCCGGAAAGAAAAGGGGGCACCTCCCAGCCCAGGTTGCTCAAGGAAAGAGAGTCAAAATGGAGGAGAAGGAAAAGGCTTGTGCCAAGCTGGCCGAGCGAGTCCAGAAGGAATCCTGCGTCGTCCAGGCCGGTGGCCCCACGGAAATACCGAGACGGGGGTCCCCGCTGCAGATCAAGCAGGAACCGGACGAGGGCCTGGCCCAGCGCTGGGAAGATTTCTTGAAGATGGTGCAGGCCCCGCATCCCGGTTGGGGCTCGCCTCCGTTGCCAGAGCTGGTGGCTTTCAGCGACTCCAAACGGCTCCAACCCACTGGCGGGACGACTCCGCAAGTCTTTGGCTGGAAAGTGAAGGAGGAAGTCTGCGAGGAAGAGTTGGGGACCGCGGAGGCCCAGAGGCAGATGTTCCGGCATTTTTGCTACCAGGATGCTGAAGGACCCCGTGAAGTCTGCAGCCGTCTCCGGGAACTCTGCCACCGGTGGCTGAAGCCGGAGAGGCACACCAAGGAGCAGATCCTGGAGACCCTGGTGCTGGAGCAGTTCCTGGTCATTCTGCCTCCGGAGATCCAAGGCTGCGTCAGGGACCGGGGACCAGAGAGTTGTGCCCAGGCGGTGGCCCTTGCTGAGGGCTTTCTCCTAAGGCAGAAGGAGGCCCAATTGGTGAGCGTTGGCCCTGTCTTCTATTTCCCATCATGTCTTGGTGGATTGGCCTATAGCAGGGGTCTCCAACCTTGGCAACTTTAAGGCTTGTGGACTTCAACTCCCAGAGTTGGCTGAGGAATTCTGGGAGTTGAAGTCCACAAGTTTTAAAGTTACCAAGGTTCGAGACCCCTGGCCTATAGAGCTTATGTCGATTTCCTGTAGTTATAATGAATTGTTTAAGGAACATTGAACTGTGCCCTGAGCCAGGGGCATTGTGAGTGCCCCCCCGCAAAAGCTGAGGATAGCCCCCAGAAGCCCATCAAAAATGCTTAGCAATTTGATATATTTTTGATGTCTTTTAGTCAATCTTCACTCCTGGCGACCTCACAGACAATTCCCTGTAGTTTTCTTGGCTAGATTTTTGGAAGTGACTTTTCCTTGCCTGTTTTCTGGGCTAAGAGTGACTCCCCCCTCCCCCCCCCCCCGGATGTGCAGCTGGCTTCATACCCAAGACAGGATTAGAACTCAGGATCTCTTCATTTATAGCTCAGGGTACTACACCAAACTGACAGTCTAGCTGGTTGTTCTCAGCTTTGGCCAGGTGGACTTCAATGTCAGGGTTCCAAGTAACATACCCACAGCAAGCAAAACTCTGAGGCAGGTAGATTCCTCAAAGAATAACTTTATTGGATATGCCATATTGGCACCGGCTGGTAAAAACGGACTCTAAACGTTCCTGAGGTTTTCACCTAATTGAAAGTAGACGTTTTTCACTTTCTCAAAATGATTGCTCACATGATCCAATCAGGATACAGTCCAGTTGCTAGGTGACCTCAGTCCCCTTCTTCCAAGCATCTGCTGGAACGTCCTTGGTTCCCAAGGGAAAGTGTTTTGTTTTGACTACAAACCCCCAACTATCTCTACTTCCCCGTCCCTATCCCTTAGTCCCAGTTGTGGCAACCCTGAAGCCTCAAAATGGCCTCAGGTCAGCTTCAGGGTTGACAGGTGGCCCCTCCTTAACTGAAAAGGACCTCCTACAGAACGAAGAAACCACAGAGAGGTTAGTCACAATTCAACCTAATCCCCCCCCTTCTCCCCCAGGCAGCCCCTTGGGCTTCTGGGGATAGATGTCATGAAACTGTTGTGACCCAGGCCCAAGTAGGTAGTAGGAAACTAAGTCCGTGAAAAAACAAACTTTATTCGAACAGCTGAGAATTACTTCAATTCCCAGTGTCATTCAACTCAAATTAAAACAAATTCCTCCCAACACAGTCCTATCGCAAATCTTGGTCCAATTAGGCAAACTGCCAAAGGCCGGCCTTGGCAAACGTTCAGAAGACACCAATACAAAATAAATGAAAGAAGCTGAAGCTATCAACGTTGTTTTCCAACAAAGCCCAAACACCGTTGCTGGTCTGTTTTAAGCCTTATGGGAGGGGCCAATCATCTCTTGGCCCTACTCCCGAGTCGTCCTCTTTGCTTGAGCTGCTCTTGCCTTCTGGCAGCTCTTCTCATGCATGCATTAGGAACAGGCTCCTCCTGTTCCTCTGCCTCACTACTATCAGTCTCTGGAGGCTCTGCACCTCACTCCCCGATGGCCCTGGCCTCACCTCAGCCTCATCGCTGCCCGACTCCGCAGGCTGCTGGCGGACCACAACAGAAACCGCTTAAGTAACCTATCGGCCTTCACATCCCAACTCTTGACCCAAGTGGCCTCAGAAAGCGGGTACCCCTTCTAGTGCACAAAGTACTGTAATCGACCCCTATGCAGTCTAGAGTCTAAATCTTTTTTTCACTTCAACTCCCAGAATTCCCCAGCCAGCCATAAGGAATTCTGGGAGTTGAAATCCACACATCTTAGAATTGCCCAGGCGGAGAAATACTGGTCTAGCAAATCGTCGGTGGGAATCTGTAAATAAATAAATACAAGATGGTGCATGTATTTAATTGAATTCGAATTGTATGCAAAATGATGTCAGATTTAGGTTTCATCCTGGCTACTCCCGTTTTTCAGAGATGTTAATAGAACAAATGGAGCCCTTAGCTTGGAAAAGGTGGGCAGAAAAGTTTGATCTTTTTTTAAATCTTTACGATTTTGCTTCCCGAGGAACTGTTGTGAACGGGTGCTTTTTGGATAGCTCGGACTACAACTCCCATCAATGCCCCGCTTAGCTGGGGATGGCCACTGTTGGCTGTAGCTGATGAGAATTGTAGTGCAATACATCTCAAGCAGTGGTGGTATTCAGCTAGTTCTATCTGGTTTGCACGAACTGGCGACAGTTGCGGGATGTTGCACCTACCCGCTTGGGCATAATCACATCCTGTTTTTGACGCTCTGCGCATGTGCGCGCTGACATTTGTAAACCAGTAGCGAAGGTAAGTGAATACTACCCCTGATCTCAAGGGCATTATGGTTAATAAGGAAGAGCTGATTTCATAATCTGTAATTCCCAGAAAAAGTTTTAACTTTTTGACCCAAACGCTCTCATTATAACAGCCAATAAGAACATATTTGAACTAGGCTTTGCATGAATAGCAATACTTTAATATGAATTTCATCCATCACGCTGTTAGCAGTTGGATTCAGGGCAGCTTTGCACATTTGAAGGTCGTGTTTTTAAATGGCTTGGAAACAGGTTATCTGAGGGACCGTCTCTTGCCGGTCACATCTACCTGACCCAACAGAATGGGGAGGCAGGGAATGTTGCAGGTCCCGTCCCCGAGAGAGATACACCTGGTGGGACCCTGAAGAAGTGCCTTCTCCGTGGTGGCTCCCTCTCTCTGGAACATCATTCCCTCAGAGATTAGAAGGGCCCCTGCTCTAGTACTCTTCCGGAAGGCACTTGTTGTGTCTGCGCCCCCACGAGCCGGGCCCCCTGCCAGAAAGTGACTTGGAAAGTGAGGGGGAAGGGTCATCAGGACTTACCTCTGGAGCACCGGCTTCCCTAGCTCAGCTCCAGGAGCCAGAGGCAGGCCAGGTGGAGGAGATAATGAGACCTCCATCCCCTGAGTCTTTCTCCCCCCAGGCCACGCCTCCAGACCCGTCTGATGGCAATCAGGCCTGGCTGGACCCTAGGTTTCGTAGGCAGGAGAGGCGGGAACAACAGAAGCAGGGGTGGGGCAGGCCTAGGAAGTGCTGAGTCATGGAGCCACACCACACAGGATATAAAAGCAGCAAGGGCTGCTATACCACTTCATGGCAAGCAAATCAACTGCTTAACTAGAGCTGAAGTACTGTTTGTTCCTGGTTGACTCATTGGCATCAAGAGAGATAACAGAGACACTTGGCAGACGCTCGCTAGTTTGCTGCCAGAGCTGATAGTTGTCGGTTAATTAAGTCATCGCTCGGACTGAGGCGAGGGGGACAGAACAGCACTGAAGACCTGGTTCTACTACCAGGCTTGGGGAACCCAGAGTGGGATGGAGCCCATTAAATGGCTCGTGTGATCTGCTGTCACCGGGCGGTGGGTGGAGATGGGGGTGATTTTGTTATATTGTACTATATTAATTTATTTGATTCTTTTTGTTTTTATTGTTTTAAATGTGGTCCTTAATTCTGTAAGCCACCTTGAGTCACCATGGCCGAATAGGCGGCAATATGAATTCAGTAAATGAATAATTCTGAATCCCGGTGGCTTCGAGGGCATTTTTGACAACAATACATGTAGTCTTCGACTTACAACCACACTCGAATTTAGCATTTCTATTGCTGAGCAAGGCAGTGGCTTAAGTGAGTGTTGCCCCATTTTGCGACCTTTCCTGCCAGTGTCGTTAAGCGAATCACTGCTGCTGTTAAAATTAGCAAAACGGTTGTAAAAGAGATCTGGCTTCCCCACTGACTGCTTCTCAGAAGGTCGCAAAAGGGGGGGGGGTCCCGTGACCCCAGGACACTGCAACCATCATAAGTACATGCCAGTTGCCAAGTGTTTTGAGTGTTGATCACATGACCACGGGGATTGCTGCAAAAGTTGTAAGTGTGAAAAACGATCGTAAGTCACGGCAATTTCAGTCCCGTTGTAACTTCAAATGGTCACTAAACGAATGATTGTAAGTCAAGGACTACCTGTATTATAATTTATTTATTGGCCATCATTTTCTGGATGATTTTTGTTTCAAATTTCCTATGTAGAGATTTCCTTGTGGTCTCCCATTTAAACCCTAACTTGGCCTGAGTCTCCTAGTTCAGTTTAACTTGGCTAGGTGGCATCTGCCTGCTTCAATTTACTTTCCCAGTGTTAATAAAAACAGGATTGTAACGTTTTCAAATTGTCCATATTTTTGTTTCTATATCATGGGTTCCTTCGAACTGATGGGCTGATCCTTTGTTTGCTCTTTCAGGGTCAGGATTGCTTTGAGGAAATGACGGTGAATCTTCCAAGGATCCATCAAGTCTGCCTGGGGGCCTCTCGAAAGCTAGGTACTGTAAAGGATGGGTCCCCCCCCCCCCGTGTCCTAATCTATTGGTAGAACTGATCCACCTTACAGGGTGATGGTTTTACCAGAAATAGGAAGTACGAGTAAATATAAAGATGAGATAAAAATCAAATAAATCAACCAACCAAAGTGGGTGTTCCATTACTGGAGGTTTTTAAGAAGAGATTGGGCAGCCATTTGTCCTATTGGCCAGGGGATGTGCAGCAAATGGAACAGAAGACGAGGAGTGGAAAGGAGGCTGGTCGGATCTATTATTTGGTTTTTGTGCCACGAAGTCACTGTGGATTCTTAGCCACCACGGAGATAAATTTTCTAAGCTTACAAATATTTATTTATTTAAATTTTTATACCGCCCTTCTCCCGAAGGACTCAGGGCGGTGTACAGCCAAAGTTAAAACAATTAAATATACAAAATTAAAATATCAATTAAAATACATATTCAATAATGGCCAAATTAAAACCGTCAATTGACCCAACCTAAAATACCCCATATAAAATTACAAAAAATTAAAATTTAAAAATTTAAAAATCAAGCCAGTCCCGCTTGGATAAATAAATAAGTTTTTAATTCCCGCTAAAGGTCCAAGGTCAGATAGTTGGCGCAAACCGGGGAAGTTCGTTCCAGAGGGTAGGTGCTCCAACAGAGAAGGCCCTTCCTGGGGCCGCCAGCCGCATTGCTTGGCGGACGGCACTGAGAAGACCCTCTCTGTGAGAGCCGCACGGGTCGGTGGGAGGCATAAGGTAACAGCAGGCGGTCCCGTCACCCGGCCCTAAGCCATGGAGCACTTTAAAGGTGGTTACCAGCACCTTGAAGCGCACCCGAAAGACCACAGGTAGCCAGTGCAGACTGCACAGGAGTGGTGTTACCCGGGAGCAACATGGAGCTCCCTCAATCACCCGCGCAGCTGCATTCTGGATTAACTGGAGTCTCCGAGTGCACTTCAGGGGTAGCCCCATGTAGAGAGCATTGCAATAATCCAGACGAGAAGTGACGAGCATGAGTGACCGTGCATAAGGCATCCCGTCCAGAAAGGGGCAACTGGCAACCAGGCGAACCTGGTAAAGGCTCTCCTGGAGACGGCCGCCAGATGATCTTCAAACGACAGCCGTCCATCCAGGAGAACGCCCAAGTTGTGACCTCTCTGTTGGGGCCAGTGACTCGCCCTCAACAGACAGCGCGTTGCAGCTGACTGTACCGGGTGGCATCCACAGCCACTCCTTGGATGGATTGAGTCTGAGTCTGTTTCTCCCACAGTCTGTTTCTGGGCGCTCAGCTGGCGCGAGCTCAGCTCACGTGCCCGCTGATATCCGCATGTAGTACACGTGCCATGGGTTCGCCATCACGGAACTAGAACATCTTGCATCGCTTTTTCTTTTTAATTGAAAAGTTTGCTTTTCCCCTTCACAATTCGACTTCCCGGAACAAACACAAGGTATAGTTAAAAATAAAACAAACATATGCTAAAAATTTTTCCTCCTAACTCAATTATACTCCTACAATTCTCATCAATTCCTAACCTCCCCCAAAACAATCAGAAATAATACATCCTAATCATTCAAAGGCAGTCTGATAACTCTTAGTCTGATATCTGCTTTGAATATGGTCAATCCATTTTTTCCATTCGTTTTAAGTATCTTTCTTGTGTACTGTCTTTCAAAAAGGCTGAGATTTTTGCCATCTCATCTTGCGTCGTTTCTTTATTGATTTATGTGGTTGCTAAGAGTCAACACCAAGTTGATGGCCCACATAAATCAATACATCCGTCAGATTATGGATGATGAAAAAAATTATGGTGTTTATGGTGTTGGGGTTTGTGTAACTGGGAAAAGAATCCGGAAATTCAGTTTTGGAATAATGTCAAGGTTCCAGAAAAACCTCTTCTGCATAAAAAAAGCCATTGTTTTTCAGAGTTCTTTACTAGCATGAGGAAACTGGCACACGATGAGTGAAATTCCAAAACTGAATTTCCGGATTCTTTTCCCAGTTATACAAACCCCAAGAGTCCATCTGACCTTTGCTGGTCACATGGTCCCACGTTCTCCCAGTTCATTCGAATATCTTCTTGCCACTCTTCCTGCAGATGTGAACACCATTCGACCTTGACCGCTTGAAGAATGTTACCATACCCTTCAGCCCCCCTTCTTCCCCTCAGGGGAAAAATGTGGCAGCGTCTGGAACCCTAAAGTCTAGTATGGTTTCCAGACCTGACAATAATCTTTTGTGACCTGTTGACCAACATTGACCAAAGTCAATGGGGAAGGCAGATTCACTTCACAACCGTGTCATGTCACTAACTTACAACTGCACTTAAGCAACTCAGACAAGATAGATCATAAAACGGGGCAAAATTCACTTAACAAATGTCTCACTTAGCAATGACAATTTTGTTTCAACTCCTACCCTCAAAACGACGCTATAGAGCACTGCACACCAGAACAACTAGACACAAGAACAGTTTTTCCCGAAGGCCATCACTCTGCTAAACAAATAATTCCCTCAACACTGTCAGACTATTTACTGAATCTGCACTACTATTAATCGTTTCATAGTTCCCATCACCAATCTCTTTCCACTTATGACTGTATGACTATAACTTTGTTGCTGGCAATCCTTATGATTTATATTGATATATTGACCATCAATTGTGTTGTAAATGTTGTAGCTTGATGAACGTATCTTTTCTTTTATGTACACTGAGAGCATATGCACCAAGACAAATTCCTTGTGTGTCCAATCACACTTGGCCAATAAAATTCTATTCTATTCTATTCTATTGAGGACTACCTGGGTCAAGGAATTGTCTTGGGCAGAAATCAAGCATCTTAGATGGCTGCCATTGTGCGATTTTATACAATATTGCGGTGGGAGAGGAAAAACTTCGTTTTTAACTACTTATGACCATAACTGAGCCTGCCATTTCTGTCATGACAGCCGTTAAGCAAAGCACCATGTGACTCCCTCCGATTTTACAGCCTTTTTTTTTTTTTTTTGAGGCAGTTGTTAAGTGAATCCTGCGGTCATTAAACAAATCCATCGTTTGCTATGAGATGATTTTTGCTGGAAGCCACATGTGTTGTAAATCGCAGCCACGTGAACCCAGGGCTCCGTAAATGGCCATAAATGCAGACCGGTTGTCAAGCGCCCAATATGGGGTCATGTGACCATGAGGGAGGGACATGAGAACTTTCAGTCCATTATCCATGTCAACCTTTTTTTGGAAGGTTGTCGCAACTTTGGTCATTAAGTGAGCGGTCAGAAGTTGAGGACTGCTAGTTGAGGACTGCTTAGGGCCCGGGTACTTACGGGACCGCCTGCTGTTTCCACATGCCTCCCACCGACCCGTGTGCTCTCACAGAGAGGGTCTTCTCAGGCCCCAGGAAGGGCCTTCTGTGGGAGCACGAACTTCGGTTTAGCCTGACCTTCGGACCTTCCGCCGGGAACTGAAAACTTATTTATTTATACAAGCGGGACTGGCCTGATTTTTTAAATTCTAAATTTAAATTTTAAACTTTTAATGGTAATTTTATTGGGTATTTTTATGGTCAATCGACGGTTTTAATTTGGCCTTTTATTGAATAAGTTTTTTAATTGTTATTTTAATATGTATATTAATTGTTTTAAATGAAGGCTGTACACCGCCCTGAGTCCTTCGGGAGAAGGGCGGTATAGAAGTTTGATAAATAAATAAATAAAATAAATAATACTTGAGAAGAATATACATTTTATTAGTTTAATTGTAGAATATAAATTCTCTATTCATACAATTAAATAAATTTCAATGAATTATAAGTTGTATACTATAAATAATAAGAATGATTGCAAACGAAAGGGATACGGCTAAAGCAAGCCTGGCATTTTTTTTGTTTACATTTTGTTTACATTTCACTCAGAAGCACACAAGATCTTGGGGAATTTGTCTGTTTCCCCTGAATGAATTCAAAATTGTTTTCAGGCCTTTTGAGGGTTAGATCAGGGGTCTCCAACCTTGGCAACTTTATGACTTACGGACTTTAACCCACCCAGAATTGTTCAGCCAGCGCATGGTGGCTGAGGAATTCTGGGAGTTGAAGTCCACAAGTCATGAAGTTGCCAAGGTTGGAGACCCCTGGGTTAGATGGTGTGCAAATGCCATGACAGGTTATAGGGTTTTGTTGCCAAACTGACTGATGAAGAATTTCATAGAACGGGGTTCGGTGCAGGGAAAAAAGACGATAATATAAGGTAACTTTTATTGTCATTTTTTTTACTGTGAGCGCACTGTCCCACATTAAAAATGAAATTCTGTTGCCTGCTCTCAAGAAAGCGTATATTTACCCCAACACGTAAATAACACATATACACATGTTGTATACATGCATAAATATTTACCTATACCATACATTTTTTTTTTTGCCTTTTAATGAATCCCTTCCGTTGAAATGAATCCCTTCCATTGGGGTGGATTCAGGGCAACTGAATGGAGCTGAGTGTTTACTGGCCGGATGCCCTTCCTGTCGCCAATGTGGAGTTTGTAGCAGATATATTCTCATTGTGCCCCAGAGACAGAAATATCTACCTCTACTTAGGATCGAACTCACAGCCTCCTGATTGTGAGGCAAGAGCTCCACCTCTAGGCCACCGCACCACCACCTGTACCATACATATAAATACATACAAATGTTAATCCCTGTCCACTTTGAACACGTAGCGGAAAGAGGAAACTTGAGAGTTCACGAGATTAATGCTATATGGAACAAAATTGTGATTGAATCTAGACGTTCTGCTTCGGATACCATAAAGCCTTTTCCCCAGAAGGTAACAAGGAAAACAGGTCTTGAAGAGGATTTGTAGCGACCCAGATAGTCCTGCGAACCCTGGCCAAGAATTGCTTCAGTGCCATGTCCTGGATAGAAGGAAGTGAACTGCCAATGATCTTTTCTGTCCTCCTCACCACTCTCTGCATTGCCTTCCTGTCCAAAGCAGTAATGCTTCCAAAGCAGCCAGCAGTGCAATATGACGGGATGGTCTCAATTGTTCCACTATTGAAAGTGATGAGGACAGCGGGAGGAAGATATACTTTTCTCGGGTGACATCGAAAATGCAGGCCGCTGTTGTGCCCGCTTCACCAGGGTCTCGCTGTTGAGCGACCAAGCCAACCTACTTGTTAGCTTCAAGAACTCAGAACTCCCAGAATTCCCCAACCAGCTTTGCTTTGGGATGGGCACCCTTTGAATGGTGCGGGAATACGAACAGATTTCCAGAGGAAAAACTGCAGACTACAGTAACAGTAACAGAGTTGGAAGGGACCTTGGAGGTCATCTAGTCCAACCCCCTGCTCACGCAGGAGACCTGTACTAGGGATTCGAACCGTCCGAACTGCCGACCATTCTGATCGACACGCTCAGTGTCTTAGCCACTGAGCCACCTAGTCAGGCTCATCTACCTTCAAGTGCTTCAACGACCCTCTAAAACAGGGGTCTCCAACCTTGGCAGTTTTAAGCCTGGCGGACTTCAACTCCCAGAATTCTGGAA
>NW_026681977.1:0-13427 GCF_028640845.1 Ahaetulla prasina | reverse complement strand
ATTTGTTTAATAACCTTGCAAAAACATCATAAAAATGGGTATGACTCACTTAACAACTGCCTTTCTTACTGCAGCAGCAAAAATCCTGATCCCAATTGTGGTTGTAAGTCAGGGACAACCTATGTATGTTTTTGGTATTTTTTTCAGTCTTACTTTTGTTCGTTTAAATCCTTTTATTTTATTACTGTTTTAGCTCTTGCTAATTTGATTTGGGAAAAGGTAGGGAGGGAAGGATATCGTTTTTTATATAAAAGTAATAAAAATATAGGTAGTCCTTGAATTATGACCATAACAGACCCTGTCCATCAGAGTCATAAATCATGAGAGTTGTAAAATGGTCATAAGACCAACTCAATTTTACCACCTTTTTTGTGGTAGATGTTAAGTGAACCCTGAGGCTGTTAAGTGAACCAGTAGGTTCATGATAAGGCACAAATTTGCCAAAACCCAGAAGTAGCCACTGGTTTTCAGCAAAAAATGTTTTTAAAATGCAGTTCACGTCACCACAGGACACTGCAAATGGCTGTAAATGCAACCTGGTTGCTGAACATCTGAAGTTAGGTGACGTGACTTGGGGAGGGGGCTCATCACTGGAACTTGGAATTGGGGTCATAAGTAGCTCTCAAGTAAGCGCATTATTAACTATGAATGGTTGCTAAGCAACTGGTCGTAAGCGGAGGATTATCTATAATGCAGGCATGACAAAGCTATCTGTGGAAGGGTGTGTGTCAAAAAAGTCAAGATGGCAGCCAGAATACACATTAAAAACCCAGGCTGAGTTTTGAACGCATGATTCTGGAAATTATCTTGACCCTGTGTACATCCCTGCCGATACTTTGCTTCTGTTTTTTCTAATAAACTTTTAAAACTTCCCAGTTTAGTTGCCAGCCCTGAGAATTGCTATACTCTCCTATCTGGGTATTAACTGACTTTGCTTTTGATGTTCAGCGGAGTCCTGCTTGGTATTACAATAAGCCACCTTCGCATTCTCCAACCAGGACAGTGGCAGACTTGGACTTACTGGTGGGATTTTAACTGAACCATCCACCTCAAAGCATTTTTTCATAGTGTAGACAACTGTTTCTCAACCCCAGCAACGTTAAGATGTGTGGACTTCAACTCCCAGAATTCCACAGCCATCTTGCGGTGGTTCAAGAGTAGCCTTTTCAGGATTTGATCATAGGTTGCCCTCCCCTTACGATGGCAGCTGGGACCAGAATTTACATTGCTGAATGACCCAGTTATAAAGTGCAACCACATCGCTTAGCAGTGGCAATCCCCACAGTTCCATCTGCTGTCGTTAGCTGAATTCTGCAGTTGTTAGGAATGGCAACTTCCTGCTGACTTCCCACAAACAAAAGCCAGTGGGGAAACCAGCGGGAAGGTCCAAGTCCCAGGCCAGAAGGTAGGTAAATGGCTACTGCTATATGTACAAGAGGTGCCACATGGGTCGGGGAGGCTCAGGGAGGATGCAAGGGGATGCATGATGGTGCAAGGGAAGCACGGTGAGGTTGAGGGAGGGGGTGTGGGGATTTGGGAGTGGCTGGCACATGGTCGTTGGTCAAGGAATACCTGTATTTCATGCTCTGATTACTAAATTCCTAGTTATCTCTTAGCCATGATGTGTAGGCAGAAATTCCTTGTACAGAGGTAGTCAGAGGTGATATTCAGCCAGTTCGGACCGATTTTCCCGAACCATAATGGAAATAGCGGGTGAACCCGCCCTGGCTCTATGACAGGTTTTTGAGGCTGGGCACATGCGTAGAAGGCGTGCGTGCAAGCAAAGCATATGTACGGAAGGCCAGGCGTAAGCGCGGAAGACACGTGCAGCGAACAAGTGGTAACAAAAAATGAAACCCACCACTGGAGGTAGTATATCCCGAGGGCCTTTCTAGAACCAAGCTGGATTCTGGAGGAAGCATATGAATAAATGAACTAAGACAGGGGTCTGCAAACTTGGCTCTTTTAAGACTTGTGGACTTCAACTCCCAGAGTTCCTCAGCCAGCAAAGCTGGCTGAGGAACTCTGGGAGTTGGAGTCCACAAGTCTTAAAAGAGCCAAGTTTGCAGACCCCTGAACTAAGGGCATCAAGAGATTGGTCGATGAGAAATTGTACAGGTAGTCCTTGACTTACAACCTCAACTGAGCCCAAAGTTTTTGTCGCTAAGCAAGACTGTTGTTAAGTGAATTTTGCCCCATTTTACAACCTTCCTTGCCACAGTTGTTAAGTCAACCATTGCAATTGTTAAGTTAGTGATTCAGTTGTTAAGTGAATCTGGCTTCCATTTGGACTTAACCCTAACCCTGGGACACGGTGAGCGTCATAAATATGAATCAGTTGCCCTGTATCTGAATTTTGATCATGTGACCCTGGGGATGCTGCAACGGTTGTAAGTGTGGGGAAAGGTCAGAAGTCCCTTTTTTTCCGTGCTGTTGTTAACTTTGAACGGTCCCTGAACGAAACTGCTCTAAATCAAGGATTTATTTATTTATTTATTTATTTATTTATTTATTTATTTATTTATTTATTTATTTTGTCACACAGTATATATAAGCGTAAGCATGAAATAATTATACAATATATAAGCATATATATAAGTATGAGTATGTAATGATTATATTAATTGGATATAACGAAAGGAAACAATAGGACAGGAACGGTAGGCACGCTTGTGCTCTTATGCACGCCCCTTACAGACCTCTTAGGAATGGGGTGAGGTCAATAGTAGACAGTTTTTGATTGAAGTTTTTGGGATTTTGGGAAGAGATCACAGAGTCAGGTAGTTTATTCCAAGCATTAACAACTCTGTTACTGAAGTCATATTTTCTGCAATCAAGATTGGAGCTAGTTAACATTAAGCTTGTAAAGTCCATTTATTAATATGTCTAAGCTCATAACTGCCAATCAAGAGACTTAAACAGAGGCTTGAGTAAAATAGCATTTAATCTTGATCAAGCTTAAATGGTTAGCTGTTCCAAACACATAATGGTGCATACATACATGCAAGGAAGAACTACGAACTTATGACAGAAAGCGATGTCCTCTTATACCCAAAAAGTCATAAATCCTCAACTCTGGCATCTGCGTATTCTGGAATCTGGTTTGCATGTTCCCATAGTATAAGTCAGTGAATGTAAACTAACTTCTGGATTTACATCAGGTCACACAATAGTAAGGGTCAGTGTATGTAATCTGACTTCTTTCTGTGGTGTTATCTTTTCCATTTGTCTTCTTAATTACCACTTGATTTCCTGGAGGATGACATACACGTTCTCAGCCAGAGTGGGGTGGGGAGAGATCAAATGATGGACTCTGACAATTTCCAGAGACTGTCATTGGTGGGATGAGGTATCAGTAACAATTCAGGAATTTAGTCAGTGTGACCTCCATAACCATCCATGATGGCATATTTATGTTCTAACCACAAAAGGGCACAATATATATATGTCAGTGTTATGGGAAACAGATATTTACCATGTGCAGTTATACAAACAAGAGACCAAGACATTAGCAAGTTTCCTACTAATTCTAGTATTTTAGTATATATGTTCCCTTCATTCCTCCCTTTTGAATTAGTATGATGGTATGCATGCCATCATGATGAATAACCTTATTCTATTCAGCATATAAATGGGAGCGTTCCTATGAGCATACATTCCAGCTTCTGCCCAGGTGGTCAGCCTTATACCTGAACTCTGGAGACCAGCAATCTTTCTCTGGTCTACTTCCTTATAAACAGGTACACAGGGTGGGCAGTATATATATTAAAAAAATGCTTTATTCCAGTGGCTAGGCAATTGCACATAGGCAAAATTTCTAATATAAGCCATCTGGAGCATGCCAATTACCACATCCGTCCATAACCTATTCTAATCTAGTTATTTTCAAATAGGTTACTAGGTTGTGTCAGTTCATAATTGCTGGTAATGTATGATTTTTTACCATCATCTGCTCCTCCCATTTATCCTATGCATAAGAAAAGTTCAAATGTTGAACCATTGCATTCTTATACTTTCAAAATTTTCAGGGAGTATGATATCAATATCTCCTAGGTCTAATGATCAGGTTTCTATAGGAGCAATCCCTTGCACGTTTCAACAATCACAGTGTTGCAGTTCACAAGTACAATCAATAATAACAACAGCATTCAGTAACACAATCTGTAGAGTGCAAGGTTGCACAGCTGCTTTTGAATCTTCAGATGGAGTAAAAGAGTCCACCAATCAGGTCAGTAAGGCAAAACTTGTTTCTCCTGCAAAGACAAAATTCCAAACAAAACATATGCATCAACATGACCACATTTTTGAAAATGTTCATTCTCAGTTGGTCTCCAGGAATCAGTTGGCACTTGTGGAGTTCTTTCATGGAGCAAGTTTCTCTTCCACCTGACAGAAATCTAAGGTGTTCAGGACTTGCTGCTTGCAGAAATCTAAGGTGTCCCGGACTTGCTGTGATAGTTACTCAAATACAATCCTTACATGAATATATAAAACAAGAAAGAAAATCTTACAATGAATTGCCACCCTTCCTCCATCTGGGGATTGAAAAAAGAGTCTTTTGATCATTACATGTCCAAGCATTATATGTCCATTTCTTTATTGGGAAGTTCTGCTCCACTTTGGTGTTTTTGGTGACTTTCAGTAGAGGCTGGCTCAAATGGATGGAATGTCTCTTTTGGGGAAAGCATCTTGACCCATGTATTTGGTTTCCACAGGTTTGAGTCATCTGCAGGACTAAAAAACATGAGAAAGGGTCCCCTTCTCCTCCCTTTCTAGGTGAGAAAAGGCATTGTTGGAGGATTAGGGAGGGGGCCAAAGGAGAATAGATAGCTTGCAGATAGAACTTGAAAACTGGTACAATATATTTCCATATGAGAAAAGGTGGCTGGTCCATCCTGGACGAAAAGTCATTTTCCTTCTTTCCAGCACTTTTAAAATTCATACTCACACAAAAGTAGGGACAAAGAAGAAATGACACAACTTGGGGAGGTGGTTTACACACAAGTCTCAGTTTTTTAACAAACATACTACGTGGAAGACAGAGAGAAAGACAAACAATCAACAAAACATACTATGTGGAAGACAGAGAAAAGACAAACAATCAACAAAAACCCATCTCCCACCCTTTTTATTCAGGTGTGGAAGTTGTTCACTAACAAATCCACAGTATCAAAACTTCCAAAACAAATCACATCATATCTTAGTGAAATCACCATTTGTCTTACTTGTTCATACTTTTCTAACTCCTAACTCCTATCATTAAACCGTTATTTTAGTGCCTTAAGCTTCAAATTCAAAGCTTGACTTAACAAATTAAATTCTTCATAGCACCAGTATCCTTCTAAGTTTCTTTCCACATCTTGTAATAAATAAATAGAATTTTATTGGCCAAGTGTGATTGGACACACAAGGAATTTGTCTTGGTGCATATGCTCTCAGTGTAGATAAAAGAAAAGATACGTTCATCAAGGTACAACATTTACAACACAATTGATGGTCAATATATCAATATAAATCATAAGGACTGCCAGCATTATTGTCTAACTTATAATTGTCTAACTTATCTCTGAAATAGTTCTTAAAACAGGGCACATCTTGTGCTACTAAAAAAAATAAAAATAAACAGTACAAACAGCAAATAAGGGGCGCCTTGAGTCTGATTCAAAAAAAATGCATTTTATAAGCTTATGGGTAAGTCTTTTTATGTGGAAAATCTGAGTGCATTTAAAAAACAAAAACAGATTTCTGCTTAAAAATAAAATAAAATGCACCCATACATAGCCATTTGTCTGAAATGCTGTAGGGTTTCCTGCCTGGGCAGGGGTTGGACCAGAAGACCTCCAAGGGTCCCTTCCAACTCTTATTATGTATGTTAACAGCTTCAAAATACAAAGCTAAATGACACATTTTTAATCAACTGTGTGCTTTGAAAACATTTATAAATGTATAGGTTTAATCAGGCAGTTTAAACCTCAAACATTTCCAGAAAAAATAAAAATAAAAATTAAAATTAAAATCAAAATCAAAATTGTATACAGGGTTAAAAATTAGAATCAAAATTGTTTTCAGGGTGGAAAAGAAAATATATCTGCAGGGCTTTTATGCAGATGAAGAAATTCCAAATCAGTGAAAAGCAAAGCTCCAAAGAGCCTATTTGTCCCTCCTTCTCAGACAGGCTCAGCAGAGAAAAAAATGGAGGGGTGAATGGTTCTCCCCTTCGTGATGGCTCAACAGGGAGTGATGGGGGTAGTTAAGATGACAGAGAGAAAAAAATTCAAAAGTCCACCCTGAGGGGGGAATGGCAGTTGTCCAGCCCCTTTCTCTCACCCTCCCAACCTGGCTCAACAGAGGGAGGTTAGGAGGAGTGAAAAACTCCAAAAGTAACTCATTGCAGATAAGCTGCTTGCTCCATTTCTATCATGCATACATACACACACACACACACACACACACAAGTTGCAATCAGGCAGCATGCAGACAACACACACACACACTTCTTGCAAATCCAAAAGACAATACAGAAATCTCACACCTTCTCAATGAGTTTCTCTAACACTGCAATCAGGCTGCATTCCATGCAAATCAAGCATCACAATTATCTCAGGGAGCTTTATTAGAAGCTTCACTCTCTCAACAATTCTTATGCACGTCTGGAAATGATGGCACACATACATACACACATACACACACACCATCAAACAACATTTACAGACCTGGGGAAGTTGTCTCTTTAAATCCTCTCCCTTCAAGTGGGAAAACTCAGAGCAGTTTCTAGCTGACCAAACCATGGAGGCTGAAGTCAAATTCCCTGATTCACTGGCCAATATTTTGGGAGATCTAAACAAAGTTACTGATTGGAACATTTTGAAGATACTACTGCAGACCTGGATGTACTCACAGAGACTGTAACATCATATGTCAGCTTCTGTGAAGACCTATGTGTACTGACAAAGAACTTACAAATATCCAGTAACAACAAACCTTGGTTCACACCTAAACTTAAGCAGCTAAGTCATTCCAAAGAGGAAGCCTACAGGAAAGGTGATAAAATGCTGTACAATCAGGCTAGAAATGTAACCAGAGTACAGTACAATCACTTATCCAACAATCGATCCTATAATCAAATTATGCTCAATTGGGCCTGCTCGGTGGCCACTCCCTTCCATAATTCTTTCTACCCTTCTCATCCTTCTTCTACTTTCTTAATCCTTTCTCCTCCTCACTTTCTTCGTTCTTCCTCTCTTTCTTTTTCCTACTTCTCTTTCTCCTTCCCGCTTCTCGCTTCCAGTCTTTCCAACCCTCTACCTTCCCCTCCTTCTCCTATCCTATCTTCCCCTTCCTTCTTTCCTACCCACCTGCCTACCATCAAAACGACACTATAGAGCATTGCACATCAGAATAACTAGACCCAAGAACAGTTTTTTCCATGAAGGAAAGCCATCACTCTGCTAAACTTATTTCCTTCAACAATGTCAAACTATTTACTAAATCTACACTACTAGAAGTTTAAATAATTTGCAAGCTGGCCATACAAATCACAATCAATTCAATCACATTCAATTCTACATGCATACCCAAGAATTTTAGCAGAACTCACACCAAATTGATCCTGAGTCTTCTTACCACACATAACAGCATCCACCTCTTTAAGCAGTAGAATGTCTCTGCCCTGGGGTGTTGTGGGTGTTTATCTTGTTAGAGTCAGGGCTATTAAGGATCATTCACTTTTCCAGGAAACAGATAAAACTCCTGGGGGAATTTTAAGGGGGACTCCCTGCTGAGTGCATTTTACAATTGCTCCCAGCTTTGCTAGGGAATCCTTTCCCAAAACATTTCCCCAAAACATTGTGGCAATATTTAGAAAGGAACGCTTGAGTGATGGTCCCTGAAAGTAGCTTGTGTTACTTAAAAAGAGTGAGATCTGTTCCTTACTTTTATCTCCATCAGAGAGTCTGAGGGAAGCAATTTGCCCTCCAGAGCCCCATCAATAAAATTCAGGATAAAATTCAGGGGTCTGGGCTGATGTGAGGGGTGAAGGAGCTAGGGTTTTGGGGTTTCTGGCCTGAAGCCTCCCCGCCCAGTGACTGAACTGGGACATTGTTGTTCAAAGGGCATTATCTCCTCCAATGGGCAAATTGAAGACAACATTGATCTCTATGGATGGAGGTACTCCAGGGGTTAACTGAAGTTCCCCTCCCTCTTCTTTGGGGATTCCAGGAAGCAGCTGCTGAAAGAGCGGCTTGCTTTTGCATTCACCTTTCTTACGTTTCTCTGCAGTGGGGTGGGTTTGTAGTTTTGCAATTTCTTTCTTATGTCGGAGGTGTTTTGACTCACGATGTTTTCAGCAAAACATCATCAGTAAACTTTGGTCAGTAAACTTTGCAAAATCAATCCTTCAAAAGATTCAGAAAAAGGGGTGGGGGGATTTTTGAAGGATCTGATGAATGCAGTGGAAGTTTACTGTTTTTTCTTTTGGGACACCCAGGTTTAATCCTTGCAGGACAAAATCCCTAGTTCTCTGGAGGATGAGGGCACTCCCTGCAAGGTGGGAATTCCAATTGAAAGGAATTGGAGTGCTGCTGTAGGCACTTAAGCCAGGCATAGCATTTGCATCGTAATATGGTGTGGGGGAAACTTTCCTTCCTCCTCAGTCACTTTGGCTAGTTTGTTTCTTTTTCTGAAAGTGACAAGGGGGAGAGGATGTTGGAGTGAGCCCACACGCTCTCTGAATCTCTGGCTGACAGAGGAGGTTGAAAAAGAAACCAACAAAGGATTCCTCTTCAGTTCATCTGATGGTAGCCAAAAAATCAGCAAATTTGTTGATAAAATCTAAATCAAAGCTGCCTTCTGGAAGCCAAGCTCCCATGCTAGTAGGTTGGCCAGATGGTTTTAAAAGCAACTTTGATTGCTACGGTAGGTCTAAAATCATCTGAAAAGTGTCCCAATCACTAAATACAGTTAGAGGGAAACACAGTTCTACTCTTCCAAAGAGGTTACTCTTTCCAAAAAGGCTACCACTATGGTTGCCAATTTTATTTTTATATTTTATTTTATGTTTTATATATTTTATTCTTTTTTATTTTTTATTTATTTTTGGTTTTTTTTTGTAAGGAATTTTACCTGACACAAGCTCGGGGTCTGCCTCACTCTCGGGCCGGGGACAGCTCGAAGTTCTTGGCCAAAGACCCGTCTCTTCCCTCGAGACTTTCTCGGGCTTCTTCGGTCAGGGGGTTTTGAGTAAAACCCTCCCTCTTCTTAGTAAGGGCTTTTGTCCAGTGAGGGGCTTTCTCGGGCACTTCCTAGGCTCGGAACTGACAAACTCTCCTTTTTTCAAAAGGATTTCTTGGGCTCCCCTTTCAAGCTCAGAGTTTTGACCAGAACGACCCTTTCACTGCAGACTTTTATTCCAACAGTCACCCGCTTTTCAAAGCGATCCGCTCTGGCTGATATTCTCGCGAATAATCAGAACCGCAAATTGGATCTCCGCACTCACTTGGAGGGCAAACCTCTAGTAGGAATTTCCCTCCTCTCATTCACGCACACAAAGCAACACTCCTCTTACCTCCCCCCCAAAAAAATTTCTACTCACCTAGGATTGTAGAATCTTCCCGGTTCAAGCCTCAATGGGGCGTTCAGGTCCGGCTGGAATCAGGATCTGCTGGCATCCGGCCAGTCCAATATCACCAGTTCAAACGTACTGGGAGCGCTCTTTGACATTGTCTATGGCCCATGCCAGTTTTTCCTGCCCACCGTTTTGAAGGCCTGCTGAACTTCAATGGAGTTCAGAATTGTGGGGGGCTAAATGTAGCCATTTCGAAGAAAAGCATTGCCTTCGAGCCCCACGTCTGGGCGCCAAATGTAAAGTCCATTTATTAATATGTCTAAGCTCATAACTGCCAATCAAGAGACTTAAACAGAGGCTTGAGTAAAATAGCATTTAATCTTGATCAAGCTTAAATGGTTAGCTGTTCCAAACACATAATGGTGCATACATACATGCAAGGAAGAACTACGAACTTATGACAGAAAGCGATGTCCTCTTATACCCAAAAAGTCATAAATCCTCAACTCTGGCATCTGCGTATTCTGGAATCTGGTTTGCATGTTCCCATAGTATAAGTCAGTGAATGTAAACTAACTTCTGGATTTACATCGGGTCACACAATAGTAAGGGTCAGTGTATGTAATCTGACTTCTTTCTGTGGTGTTATCTTTTCCATTTGTCTTCTTAATTACCACTTGATTTCCTGGAGGATGACATACACGTTCTCAGCCAGAGTGGGGTGGGGAGAGATCAAATGATGGACTCTGACAATTTCCAGAGACTGTCATTGGTGGGATGAGGTATCAGTAACAATTCAGGAATTTAGTCAGTGTGACCTCCATAACCATCCATGATGGCATATTTATGTTCTAACCACAAAAGGGCACAATATATATATGTCAGTGTTATGGGAAACAGATATTTACCATGTGCAGTTATACAAACAAGAGACCAAGACATTAGCAAGTTTCCTACTAATTCTAGTATTTTAGTATATATGTTCCCTTCAGCTTAAATCTGTTGTGTGCTCGTGTATTGCTGCAATTGAAGCTGAAGTAGTCTTCAACAGGAAGGACATTGTAATAGATGATTCTATGAGTTAAATTCAGGTCATGTCGAAGGCGGCGGAGTTCTAAATTTTCTAAACCCAGGATTTCAAGTCTGGTGGCATAAGGTATTTTGTTGTATTCAGATTTGGTTTTGTAAAGCAAAAAGGTGTGTTAAATTTACCAGTTGGATTTTGCCTGGTGCTTTCCTCACTTAAAAAACATGCAAAAGGAGCAAAAAAAAGCTCCTTTTGGGTTTTTTTGGCTGCTGGATGAAGAATGCCTCCTCTCCAGAATGACTTTTCTTGTCTTCCTGTGACCCAACTCCTGCCCCAGGCTTCATATCAGCCATTCCAAGCATGCCAAAGGCTGTGGGAAGTGGGAGAGAATCTTCTTTCTCACTGCCTGCTAATGCCCTGGTCAGAGAAGGGGGGGGGGAAATGGAAGGGGGGGAAAAAAACACCAACCTTTCCAAGTTGGATGTACTAGTGTTTATAACAATTATGGCAGGTTTTAAACTGTATCTCTTTTTATTACACAAATTCGCAAGCAACAGGAAAGTCACATCCAGGGTTAGCAAAAATGATAGTGCTCGAATCACTGGGAAAGTAAAAAAACACTCATTTATAACCTTCTTGTTATTGCAGAAAACTGTAGTGATCCTATTATAATTGCACACCTGCTTTGTTGCGACCTTTGTAGTTTAACAAACCCTCAACTTACTTCTTGCAACCTTTTTTTTTTAAAAAACCTGGGAATTGGGAAAAAATTTTTTTTGGGGGGGGTTTCAATCAAATAATGCTCTTGCATAAAAAGACCTGTTCTTTTAGATACAACTATTTCTAAACAAGAATTGTAAGCATTGTAAGCAGTGGTGGGATTCAAATTTTTTTACTACCGGTTCTGTGGGCGTGGCTTGGTGGGCGTGGCAGGGGAAGGTTGCTGCAAAATCCCCATTTCCTCCCGATCAGCTGGGACTTGGGAGGCAGAGAATAGATGGGGGCGGGGCCAGTTAGAATTTTTACTACCAGTTCTCCGAACTACTCAAAATTTCCACTACCGGTTCTCCAGAACTGGTCAGAACCTGCTGAATACCACTGCTGATTGTAAGTCTATTCATCTCCAATTTTAGGGACTTCCATTTCGATTGCCATTTTTTTCCCAGCCAGCAGGTTCCCCAAAATAATGGAACGATACAGTGCACAATATAATCATGGAAAAACATTACTGTACAAGTTTTCAAGAGAGCAAATATTTGCAAGCAAGGTACAGAGCTTTGGTTGCATTATTGTGGCCATCTTGACTTTTTTAAAACCAAATTCTCCTGAACCCTCTGTTTGCAAGCGTGGAGACCATCACCATGGATGCAATGACAGGATTCAAGAGCGCCAAGATCCTTGAAAACAGTCGGTGTGATAATTTTTGATCCATTTTTCTGGCGTGCGAAATTAAGAATAATCGCCAACGGTGATGGAGGCAGCTGAGGATCAGCAGGCACAATTAAAACAACCCACCCGGGAGAAGGAATTCTAAAAATGAATCCTGCATGAAACAGATGGGAAACAAAAACCTCCAATAATGGAGCACCCATAACTTCTGGAGACAAAACATTCCACTGGGTAACTGTTCTCACTGTCAAGAAATATCCCCTCAGTTCTACGTTGGATCTCTCTTCGTTGAGCTTCCATCCGTTACTTCTTGACCTGCCCTCAGGTGCTTTGGAAAATAGGTTGAACCCTCTTCAGGGGTGAAATCCAAAATTTTTCCCTACCGGTTCTGTGGGTGTGGCTTAGT
Source organism: Ahaetulla prasina (assembly GCF_028640845.1). Taxonomy (NCBI): domain Eukaryota; kingdom Metazoa; phylum Chordata; class Lepidosauria; order Squamata; family Colubridae; genus Ahaetulla; species Ahaetulla prasina. Next base: position 1,043 of record NW_026681977.1, on the reverse strand, counting down.
GGGCATGGCAGCGAAAGGATATTGCAAAATCTCCATTCCCATCCCACTCTGGGTCCAGCCAGAGGTGGTATTTGCCGGTTCTTTGAACTACTCAAAATTTCTACTACCGGTTCTCCAGAACCTATCAGAACCCATACTACATTTCTGACATCGATATAATTGAACATGCCCAGAAATATTTTACAAGAAGAGTTCTCCACTCCTCTGAATACAACAAAATACCTTATGCCACCAGACTTGAAATCCTGGGTTTAGAAAATTTAGAACTCCGCCGCCTTCGACATGACCTGAATTTAACTCATAGAATCATCTATTACAATGTCCTTCTTGTTGAAGACTACTTCAGCTTCAATTGCAACAATACACGAGCACACAACAGATTTAAGCTTAATGTTAACCGCTCCAATCTTGATCGCAGAAAATATGACTTCAGTAACAGAGTGGTCAATGCCTGGAATAAACTACCTGACTCTGTGGTCTCTTCCCCAAAACCCAAAAACTTCAACCAAAAACTGTCTACTATTGACCTCACCCCATTCCTAAGAGGTCTGTAAGGGGCGTGCATAAGAGCACAAGCATGGCTACCGTTTCTGTCCTATTGTTTCCTTTCGTTATATCCAATTAATATAGTCATTACATACTCATACCTATATATATGCTTATATATTGTATAGCTATTTCATGCTTATGCTTATATATACTGTGTGACAAAATAAATAAATAAAATAAATAAAAATAAAAAATAAATATTGGAAGACTGCTATCATGTCATCCTTATTCCTTCTCTTCGTTAAACAAGACATATCCAGTTCCTGCAATCATTCATATATTTTAGCCTCCGGTCCCCAAATCACCTTTTTTGTTCTTCTTTGTACACTTTCTAGAGTCTCTGCATCTTTTTTACATTGTGGTGACCAAAACTGGATGCAGCATTCCAAGTGTGATCTTAACTAATGCAGTATAAAGCAGTACTAACTCTCCACCTGAGGGCAGGACAAGAAGCGACAGATGGAAACTCATCAAGGAGTGACCCATCCTAGAAT
>NW_026681976.1:0-32605 GCF_028640845.1 Ahaetulla prasina | reverse complement strand
CAGTTACAGAGCTTTCTGGGTTTTGCTAATTTTTATCATCAATTCATTCCCTCTTTTGCTGACATTGCCAGAGGCACTTCCTCCGACCCTACCCTATCCCAAGTTATGAACTGGGTACTCAGGGGTGGCCGCCTCAGCTGTCCCTCCGAGTTCCTATTTTTCCAGCGCAGACAGCATGAGCTGTCTGCGCTGAAAGGATGCCTCTTGTGGGGAAATAGAGTAGTGGCACCCGAGGCGGTTAGGGCGCCAATTTTAAATAGCCTTCACGAGGCCCATCCAGGCATCGACGCATGAAGGCCTTGGCCCGCAGCTATGTGTGGTGGCCCAAATTGGACCGCGACATAGAGCTGTGGGTTGACGATGCCAGCGTTGCCAAGCCTCCAGACCAGCGCCGCAGCCGCACCTGTCAGGGACTGGGAAGTTCCCAGGTCGCCTTGGGCCCGAATCCACTTGGATTTCGCGGGACCTTACCAGGGCCAATCCTTTTTAGTGATCGTCGATGCATACTCCCGCTGGGTGGAGTTGGCACGAATGCAGTCCACCACAGCGGAGGCGACCATTAGGGTTTTAGAACGGCTTTTTGCAACCCATGGGCTACCCGACATCGTAGTGTCGGACAACGGGCCCCAGTTTACGGCAGCACCCTTTCAGACCTTCCTTGCCAAGCATGGCATTCGCCATGCCCCTACGGCGCCTTTCCACCCGGCCGCTAACGGCCGGGCAGAACGCGCAGTAAGGTCGGCAAAGAGGCGCAATGCTTTGGGCCCACAGATTGGCACGCTAAAATATGCCAGTACCTCCTGGCTCAGCACGCTTCCCCCTGCCCTGTTACGAACCTGAGCCCTTCCGAACTATTAATGGGGCGCCGGATCAGGACTAACCTGGACCGGCTTCACCCATCGTACTGCCCAGAGAGATGCCCTAGCGGGGAGAGCGGAACCAGGTCCTTTGCAGTGGGGGATTTGATTTTTGCCCAAAATTACGGATCAAACCCCAAGTGGTTGGCGGGCCGCATCGTTAGTGTAACCGGACCCTGCTCTTATAGGGTCCGATTGGAAGACGGTCGAGAATGGAGGCGGCACATAAACCAAATCCGCCGGCGGCTCCCCACGCCCCAGGAGGCAGACCAGCAACGTCAAGACTTATCAGCGCCCCCTATTCCCGACCAACAACTACAAGGCCCATCAACGGCCCCCATGGTACGACAACAACTACAAAGTCCACCAGTGCCCCCCATGGCAACCCAACAACAACCGGGGCAGCACCATGCAGCTAACGGAGACTGTATGCAAGTTCCCGGACCACCCCGTCAAGAGCCCGACTTCAGTCTGGCTCCGGCTGTCCTCCAAGCTGTTCCGAAGGGACTCCAACCCTCAAAACCCGGAGCGGTCTCGACGGGGGACTTACCTGAGACAAATGGGTCCAAGCGGTCGACCGGTCCGGAGTCGGCGGCGAGGGCAGCGTCCCAGGCCTGGCCCGGCAGAGCCTCGGCACCTCCTCCTCTGCTGGGAGCCGCCCAGGCCAGACCCGACAGAGCTTCGGCACCTCCTCCTCCTCCTGTGCCGGGAGCCGCCCCTGTACTCAGAAGATCTGGGCGGAGTCGACGCCAGCCCGCGCATTTGTCTGACTACGCATGCGCTAACTGGGAAGGAAGGGGTGTAGAGTCCTCGGACTTACGACCCGGCTCGCGCCTTGCCAACAGCAGACGGCTGCTGATTGGCTAAGGCGCGAGCCGGCTAATAGAGCGGGAAACCAGCAGGGCGGCGATTGGAGCCGCCTTCTGACAGCTGGCCCTTTAAAAAGGGAGCTGTCAGAGTTCTCCTCAGTTTTAGGCTTGTTCGCCCTCGTTATGATCGTTGTCTCAGCCAGCGCCTGTTGCGCTGATTAAATAAAGCCCTTGTTCCTTCAGTTGCCGTCTCATTTATCCTATACCTTCAGTATTCAACAGAAAGGAAAGTTGAAAGCCATTTGGATCTCAGAAGGAACATCATTACAAAGGGCAGGTACTGCCATAGAGAAGATGTGTGACATTGCTTAAGTGAAAGAGTGGTCAAGCAGATACTATGAGAGACAGATGATCCCTCATGTAACCAAGCACTATGCCATAGTAGGGCTTTATAGGTATCAATCACCATCTTGAATCATACCTGGAAGCAAACTGGCAACCATTGCACCTCACAAAGCAGAAGTATCACAGGGGCATGTCAAGGCCATCTGTTTACACCACTGCATGCTGGACCAGTTGAAGCTTCCCTGTGGCCTTCAAGGGCAGCATCATAAAATATGATATGCCAAATTATACATACCGTATATACTCGAGTATAAGCCGATCCGAATATAAGCCGAGGCACCTAATTTTACCACAAAAACTGGGAAAAACTATTGACTCGAGTATAAGCCGAGGGTGGGAAATGAGGCAGCTACTGGTCAATGTAAAAAATAAAGATAGAGCCAAGTAAAATAACATGAATATTTATTTGAACGAAAAACAATAAAAGTGCAAAAGGGGGAAGGAGGATTCCCAGCTTTAGAAAATTTAGAACTACGCCGCCTTTGGTATGACCTGAGCATAGCTCATAAAATTATCTGCTACAATGTACTTCCTATCAATGACTACTTCAGCTTCAACCACAACAATACACGAGAACACAATAGATTCAAACTTAAAAGTGAACCTCTCCAATCTAGATTGCAGAAAATGTGACTTCAGTAACAGAGTTGTTAATGCCTGAATGTGCTACCTGACTCTGTGGTCTCTTCCCAAAATCCCCAAAGCCTTAACCAAAGACTATCTAGTATTGACCTCACCCCATTCCTAAGAGGTCTGTAAGGCGTGCATAAGAGCACCAGCGTGCCTACCGTCCCTGTCCTAATGTTCCCTTTAGTTGTATTCCTTTTATGTATTCAATTCATGCTTATATTTATATAATTATTTAATATGTATTTGACAAAATAAATGAATGAATGAATGAATGAATAGAATAGAATAGAATAGAATTTTATTGGCTAAGTGTGATTGGACACACAAGGAATGAATGAATGAATGAATGAGTGAGTGAGTTACTTCAACAACATTGTCTCACAGAAATTGACAATACAACTGCAAGCATGAAAATGAGTCCTCCTTTAGCTTCCAAGGGACCAGGGTGCCTCTGAAGGTCAGTGCTCTAAGCACTAAGAACCCAGCACAAATCTAAGCCTGTATGCACACCAATAGTGAAAATACCCTGCACAGTGTCTCTTGGCAGAGAAGGTTAATTTTCATAGACGTTGGGGTGGCTTTTTTTTTTTTTGGCAGGGCAATAAGGGTCTCTAATATCATTAAACCCAAGTGTGAGGAAAAAGACAGCAGCTAAAATGTTAAGGCCAGTTGTGTGACCTTCTCCAATACAGTTGGCCTGGCTGTTTGCCAAAACTTAAAACACCCTCCCATCCCCCCTCCCTGCTAAAGCTTCTTTCTTAAAACAATTGTGGTCTTTGCCTTTCATTGTGCCAATCGACTTTAGAAGTCTGTGTGTGTGTGTGTGTGTGTGAGAGAGAGAGAGAGAGAGAGGGAGGGAGGGAGGGAGTGCAAAAGGGGGAAGGAGGATTCCCAGCTCTAAACAAAGGGAAATCCCGGAATGCCAGCGCGAAAGGCGGTGCTCATGTTCCTCCTCCCTTGCTCAAAAGCCCCAACATGATATTGGAATTGGATGCCATTATATACCTGCTGAGGGGATAATTTGAATAACTTGAAAGATATAAAAGCTCTAAACATATTTGTTTAAAAATCTAAAATCTATACTTAAAATAAATGAATATAAAGTAATAAAGTTCTTTAAAGTTGTAATTCACTTTGCTGCTGAAAAAGAAAAGAAGCTTAACACCTTAAATGGTATTTATTAACTGAAATATCATCAAATCAAATATATAATGAGGTATATTATAATGACCTTTGTTTTCAGAAAGAAGCATGATGGAAGTTTTTCAATAAAGGGGGAAATATAGAAAAAACTTAGTGTCATGCTCATATATCATCTTTACAGATGTTGTTAACACTATACTATGGCAGCATATGATGGTACAATGTTTCAATCAATTTCAGGATGAAAACTCATCAATGAGGAGGAGGAGTATAATTTATTAACCTTGTATGATATCAGTTTCTCAAGGACTCTAGAAGGACCCGAGGAAGAAATCTCTGCCCCCTCCCCACTTTCCCTTTCCAACCCAGCCTTCCAAGGGGACCTTTGAGGGAGAAATCTCTGCCCCCTCCCCACTTTCCCTTTCCAAGGCAGCCTTCCAAGAGGACCTCTCGAAAAGAGCGAAAGCTTTCTCCTGGCCGTTTTACCACCACCACACCCTCCACGCCGGCCATGGCACGAGCTCAGATTGCCGGCTGGGGATGATGGGCGCTGCAGTGCGATCTCGGGAGAGACTAGGAGGGAAGAAAGAATGACTGTTTCCCCACACCCTAGGATTGGGGAAAACATTGACCCCCCCCTTAGTTGCGGGAGAAGGGTTGCGCTTCAAAGCGGTCGCCTCCATCCATCAATCCATCCTTCCTTCCTTACTTCCATCCATCCATCCATCCTTGTTTTTCCCAGCGAGCGGTGCGTGTGTGTGACATGCAAGCAAGACGTCTCACGGGGCGTGTGTGTGTGTGTTTGTGGTGGGGTCTCGCCCCAGCCACCCACCCACTCGCTCCTTTCCCCTTTCGGAGCGTGGGCTGTCCCCCTTCGCCCTGCCCTCCCTCCTCCCATCTCCTGCGCTGGGAGCGAGCGAGCGAGCCAGCGAACGGCTTCGGGCACCGCGGACTTTGGCAAGGAGGAAGGTGGGAGGGAAGCGGAGCTGCCGGCTGTGGGGGGCGTGCAAAAGGAGTGAGCGTGGAAAGGCCTTTTGTGTGTGTGTGTGTGTGCGTGCCTGTGTGCCCTAGGGAGGAAGCGGAGCTGCCGGCTGTGTGGGGGTTGAGGCGTGCAAGAGGAGCGCGCCTCCTCCTCTTCCTCCACGCCGCTCCTCTTGCACGCCTCAACCCCACCATCCCCCACCCTCTCCGCGCGTGAAGGTCACCTCCTCCCTCTTCCAGGCGGCGGCGGGCTTGGTCCGCGCTGGCGGGGAGCCGCCAGCCTTCTCGGCCGACGCCACCATTCGGGAAACCTCCTCCCTCAGCCGAGAAGGCTGGCGGCTCCCCGCCCGCCGCCGCCGCCGCCTGGAAGAGGAGGAGGTGACCTCACGCTGGAGAGGGTGGGGGATGGTGGGGTTGAGGCGGCAAGAGGAGCGAGCGTGGAGGAAGAGGAGGAGGCGCTCCTCTTGCACGCCTCAACCCCCACACAGCCGGCAGCTCCGCTTCCTCCCTAGGCACACACACGCACACACACGCACACACAAAAGGCCTTTCCACGCCGCCTCTTGCACGCCTCAACCCCCACAGCCGCAGCTCCGCCTCCCTAGGGCACAGGCGCGCACACACACGCACACACACAAAAGGCCTTTCCACGCTCGCTCCTCTTGCACGCCTCAACCCCCACACAGCCGGCAGCTCCGCTTCCTCCCTAGGGCACACAGGCGCGCACACACACGCACACACACAAAAGGCCTTTCCACGCCGCCCTCTTGCACGCCTCAACCCCCACACAGCCGGCAGCTCCGCTTCCTCCCTAGGGCACACAGGCGCGCACACACACGCACACACACAAAAGGCCTTTCCACGCCGCTCCTCTTGCACGCCTCAACCCCCACAGCCGGCAGCTCGCTTCCTCCCTAGGGCACACAGGCGCACACACACGCACACACACACAAAAGGCCTTTCCACGCTCGCTCCTCTTGCACGCCTCAACCCCCACAGCCGGCAGCTCCGCTTCCCTCCCACCTTCCTCCTTGCCAAAGTCCGCGGTGCCCGGCCGTTCGCTGGCTCGCTCGCTCGCTCCCAGCGCAGGAGATCGGAGGACGGAGGCCAGGGCGAACGGGAACACTGCACCACCAGGGCTTCCCCGCGCCAATGCACAGCCCGCCAAGTTTGCGCCGTCCGCCCACCAGACACGGGAATGGGGGCCGGCCTGGGGGCGACAAATCCCGCGAGACCTCGGCGGGCCCGCTCCCCGTCCCTCCCATGGGAGTCCGTTCGGTACCCCCTCCTGTGCGGGGTTCCCGAAGACGTAGACTCGAGTATAAGCCGAGGGGACGTTTTTCAGCACAAAAAACGTGCTGAAAAACTCGGCTTATACTCGAGTATATACGGTAACTAATTTTGAGCATCCAACGGGAAGGAAGCACTGCCACTGAGGACTTCCTAGGTAAACCAAGAGCAGGATGAGAACATTTCTGTGGCTAGGATCACATAAAAAGCTTTCACTATAATCTCAGGGACTTCATGTAATGTAAAAACTGGGCTTAGCACAAGGGTGTGTGTGTGTGTGTGTGTGTGTGTGTGTGTGTGTTTTCTTTTTGACTGCCCAAACTCAGCAATTGTGCTGTTTCTATTGGCAAATCATTTGAGATGAGGCTCTGGTGGCCACAAACACTGAATAAAAGGTCTGTTCGTGCCCATGATCTAATCTGCATCAGTTTATCTGCAGTTATAATTAATGTAATACTTGTAATCATCTAGAGTAGTTTCTACAAGAATTTCCTTTCCCTAAAGCTTAACAAAATTATTGGAAAACAACAAAATCAAAGTCTTCATTTTCTATCTGATTTTTAAGGTTTTGCTCGTTATCTCTAGAGATACTTATTATGGTAAATCAAAGATGAAAATGTATAATTATTCCCATTAGCACATCCAGATCTTATTCCCATTTGGAAAATTACAGTCAGATCAACATGTTGGATATGTAGGCATCTCTCTGTAAAATTTAGCTCCTAAAATATCCAGTAATTGTTAAAGCAACTATAGTAGTCCTTGACTTATGATTACAATTAAGTCGAAAATGTCAGTTGATAAGCATGGCAGTTGTGCCCCATTTTACAACTTTGTCCACACACAGTTGTCAAGTGAATCACTCCAGCTGTTGTGAATCATGGTAGTGAATCTGGCGTTCTTCATTGACTTTGCTTGTTGGAAGCCAAATGCCAATGGTTACAAAGAAGATCCCAGTGCAATTGGCATAACGGCATGCTAGTTGCCAAGCATCTGAATTTTGATCACGTGACTCTGTGGCTGCTGCAAAGGTTGTAAGTGTGAAGACCAGTAATAAGTCATTTTTTTCCAGTGTCATTGTCCACTCGTTATTATTACTGTTATGGCTGGTTGCATAGTTAGACAAATGTTTAGACTGGATTTGAGGTTTTTATTGACTTAGCAAGTCTTGTCTCTTTTCTGTTCTTCATTCGGTCATTCTTGTAGGTCAATTTGGTCTCTCCAATATTCAATAAGACTTAATGGCATACTAACTTCAGAGCAACTTCACTGTCCTTCAGACGTTCTTCCAATGCTTTTTTTACTTCTTCAAATATCTGGTATACTTAAAACATTCAATGCCTGTCTATATTCCGTGGTAAGTAGAGTCTTCAAGTAATAGAATCAATATGCTATTGAAGACCCACCCACGGCTAAGAAAGTTATTCACACATAAACATAAACATAAACAAGAACAGGTGGAAAACAGATGGAAAGCAGGAGAATCAACCAATCAGGGTAACACTATCCAAAAGAACACCTGTTTAGCATCACTGCCAAAGTTGGAAATCTAGACAGCAATTTCTTAAGCCAGCTTCATTTCTGACTGGTTTCAGCATGAAGACAAGCAGCTTAAGGATGATGAGTAGAATTGATTTTTGTCCAACCATTAGTTCAGGATGTGACCCATTTGGATCAGCATTAAGATCATCTGCAGAAAAATATGTCATTAATAAATTCTCTTTCTTTCTCTCCCAATACACACACAGAAAAAATGCAGCTAGTCGAGTTATTCCAGTTCTATCTCTTTCAACTTCAAAGACAAGCATATGCTGCTGTAATGGACACATAGTAGTCCCCTTGAGTGCAATCTATTTCCACTATTTAGAAATTGTAATTGTGCAGTACTTATTTTATCATGTGAATAATTGTGCCCCTTGGTGGAATACATTTCTTAAAATCGTACTTCAGTATGAATTAATCCAGCAAACCTGACTAGTCATATTATTTTTACACTGAATATCCATGTGGGTAATAATATCTACATATTGACTTTTCTAAATTTTGCTAAAGCTTCCAATATACAAGTGCTGGACAACTAGCAGTCTACAAGCTCTTGGTTACAAACTCTGGAGCCTCCTGGAATTATTTAAGATCAACCTAACAAAAGAAACAAGGTTATCTAAGGCATTGGGTAGGCTTGCCATACTAAAGGACGAAAATAGAAATAGATATCCTTGATAATTAAGCTCTCCATGAAAAAATGTCCCTCCCATTCATATCATGATGTTATGACCATACATATCTCTGGGCCATAGTTACCAGAATTTATTCAAGAATACTACCATATTTACCAATCTCTGTAACGTGCGAGTGAAGCTTGAATATACAAGTCAATGTATAATTATCTGCATTGAAACCTAACACAAAAATAGTTAAATTATGCTTGCTATTCTTCCTCACATTACCTACTCAATACATTTTAACAGCTTTACTTAACTTGATTTTGCAGTGGTATTAAGACTACAATGTCCATGCTGGCCTGGAATTCAGGGAGTTGCAATTCACATACATCTGAAGGACATGTTGATTTGGTAAACCACCACATGCCTGAACATAAATTAATAGCACACAGGGAGCAAAATTAAACCTTAAACTGCTGATTATTACAATACAAGTTACTGGATTTAATTCAGAGCTGTCACATGTGAAATTTTATTCAGGTAATGCTCCCAGGGTGAAGTAAAATACCACTGATGATTCCTTTCTTTTAGACTTTTAAAAATCTTTTCAAGAACTCTTCATTACGTTTTTTTCTCTTGTTGTTAAATATTTAAAGTCTAGGACTTACAGTACAGTTTAATACGTTTCCTACTTGGTGTCAGTTATAGATTCAAAAACCTTTGCCCAACATGGTTAAAGAAAGCTCCAAAGATCCTTTGAAAAGGTAATTGAGGGACGAAGTCCTCTCCTGTAAAAGTACATTGTCTTCATGGATTAGAAAAACAATCTGAATTTCTTTGTCTACAATTCTGTTATCAAGGGATAAGCTCCACTGGACAGAATGAAAACTATTTTCACGAAGAGTTCAGCTGTGCTGAATTCTACATATCTATAAAAAAAGAACAAAAGTGTTTCACACCAGCATCTCATTTTATTTTCTCATCTGATCTAATATTCTTTCAATGATTTAGTTAGCAATTTTTCAGGACACACGAAGCAATTCTCCCATGTTAAACCAAGTCATGTTTGATCTTGTTCCTCACCGCCTGCCTAAATTATATTCCAGAAAGAACAATGCAATTAAGAGAAGGCAGGGATTACCATGACTCACCTTGCCAGTGATGCTTGTAATCGCACATGCGTGATAGAGCAATCATCATGGCACAATACAGAGGTAGAATTGCTGCACAGAGCCGCCAGCTTTTCCCACGACCTTTTTCAGTGAAGCAGTGCAGCTTGCCAGCCAAGTAGAAAGTGGTAAAGCCAAGGCCTGAAAATGCAACTGCCAAAGGAAGAACAGAACAGGGAACTAGGAGGTGAAGTAGCACAATGCCACAATGCCAGAGAAGGTAGCTTATTGCTATAGAAAACAAGCTTTACAAGTAACATAGGCAATTATTCTATGCTATTAATTAGAAATTCTATCTAGGCATGTCTCTATAACTTTGACCTGAAACAAAAAGACATGAGTTCTACTATCTTGCTCTCCTGCGATTTAATTTTTTTAAAAAAAAATCACATTCAGTTCAGGTTTAGCTCCTAACATTGGGCCACTCTATTTCTTCAACGCATTGCAAATAAGACCATTTCAGATTATATTGCCATTTTGCAATCCAAAGCCTGCAAGCTATTGTGTGCAATTATCAAAGAACTGGTTTTGATTTTTAATAACCCAAAAAACAGATTATCTGTTTGCAAGAAAAGCAAGAAAGTGAGATGAAACTCATACGCTGTATTAAATTATAATTGGATCCTCCTGTGGCAAATATTGGATTTAACCATGATGCAGATGTGATTTAATTATGTTCCAAAATATTATACTCATAACTGTGTTGGGGAGGCAGTTAGAAACAGCAGCATTCACAAATCCCATTTCTGAAAGGGAGATGACAGGAATCTTTTTTTTTTTTAAAAATGGTCTATAACTAATCAGTAATAAATCAACAGGGATGTTTGGCCTGCAATATGCGCTTCCTATCTCCTATTAGGGCACAGAATGAGTACACGCTGCAACATCTATAATTTCAACCTTGTGCTGCAGAAATTTAATTGACCTGGAACTAAGATTGTCCAGGCATATTTTCTCAAACATTAATTAGCTTGATAATTAAGTGTAGTACCCCTTATATAAATATACACATATATGTTAATATATGTTTTTTGATCAACAAGGCAGAGAATACATCATTGAGGAGAAGGTTAATAACCTGGAAACTAGCAAAGGAAATTTATTTGTTAACCAACCATGTTTTAGAAATCAGGTGCAAAACCTAACTCTTTCTTCTTATTGTGATTTACAGTTTGCTGAATTCACTAAAACATTAGAATAGAATAGAATAGAATAGAATAGAATAGAATAGAATAGAATAGAATAGAATAGAATAGAATAGAATTTTTATTGGCCAAGTGTGATTGGACACACAAGGAATTTGTCTTGGTGCATATGCTCTCAGTGTACATAAAAGAAAAGATACGTTCATCAAGGTACAACATTTACAACACAATTGATGGTCAATATATCAATATAAATCATAAGGATTGCCAGCAACAAGTTACAGTCATACAGTCATAAGTGGAAAGAGATTGGTGATGGGAACTATGAGAAGATTAATAGTAGTGCAGATTCAGTAAATAGTTTGACAGTGTTGATGGAATTATTTGTTTAGCAGAGTGATGGCCTTTGGGGAAAAACTGTTCTTGTGTCTAATTGTTCTAGTATGCAGTGCTCTATAGCGTCGTTTTGAGGGTATTTCATTATCATCATCATCATCATCATCATCATCATCATCATCATCATCATCATTATTATTATTATTATTATTATTAATTATCTCAATCATATTTCATTATTGAAATATGATTGAGAATCCCTATAGAAATAGGGATTAAAGTGTTAGCCTTAAAACAGTCAACAATTTTTATTTTCCATGAGATTTCCAGATATTATCCACTAAAAAAAATAACATCCTTGCAGAAGTACAGCTGGAAGATTATTAGCTAATGACCTCCGTAGAGCAGCTGATATGTTACATTACTTTAATTAAAGACCTTATAAGATACTCTGTCAATAGAAATGAATTCCAAGTAACTATGCAGAAGAATACAAAGTTTTCACCAGGGGTTGGTGAGCAGATGTCAAGACAAAGGAACATTCTTGAGGGAAAATAATATTTAGTGAATTACTGCCACAGCAGTTGTGGTGTGTCACAGTAGCCATCTACCCAAATGCAGACTGATTTGTATGTGTGTGTGTGTGTGTGTGCACGTAAATGATAGATAGATATAAAGATATAAAGATAGACAGATGTGTGTGTGTGTGTGTATCTTTATATCTATCATCTATCTATCTATCATTTAGCTAGCTATCTCTACCTATAATCATTTTAGAAATGTATAAGGCTGCCCAACTCTATAATAACCCTACCATGCAGCAGAAAAATGAAATAAACATCACCTACACTAAGTACCGCTGTACTCCGAATAACACCCACATCAAGCAAGAGGGAAACCCTACTCCTGGGTCTCCAAAGTCTTCCAGAAATAATAAGATCTTGACAGTTTTTATTAACATCCACAGAGTTGGTGCGATCTAATCTGAGATAGAACACTATTTTAAATGGAATGGCAGCAATATAAAGATCCCAAATGAAAAAGAGAATAGATAGTTAATATTGTATGTGTGTTTGTGTGTACACACACACACACACACCACTGTATATTACATTTAAAGGTCACTCAAAACCAAATGACTCTAGCAAGCTTACATATTAAAAGTTATAAGCAATAAAATAAAATAAAAAGGTAATAAGTATCTAGAATAATACAACACTGCACCCCAAAACTGACAGGAGTTCAGCAATCATTGTATTCCCAGGCCTGGAAAGCCAAGCCAAGCTTTTAAAGACTTACAGAATACATACCGTACAGATAAGGGGAAGACATATAGATCCTTTGGGGAATGTTCCAGAGGGCAGGCAAAGCTGAAATAATACCTTTACTTTCATTTAAAAATTGGTATTTGAAGGGCATCAAGGACCATGCCTACTGATAGGCTGATTTATGAGTACCATGTTGCTTAAACCTTCTCTGGTAGTACAGAAATAGTCCTGAGATAGGAGCTATCCATGAGACTTGCCTTCAGATTTCAATCTCAAAGTCTTGGCTCGCTTTAAAGCATTTATAGAGATTCCTAATTTTAAATATATATTTTGTTTAGAATAACTTTTCGTAAAGGATGCTCTGAATAGAATTCCCTGTGTGAAGCCGTTATAAGTAACATCTTGGGAAGTGTATTATTCAGCCAAAGAAAATTTGTACCGTAATAACAAATTGTTGAAAGGGACAGTGGCTCAGGAGCTAAGGCGTTAAGCTTGTCGATCGAAAGTTTGGGGGTGTCGATCGAAAGTTTGGGGGGGTGAATTCCCATTACTTGTACCAGCTTCTGTCAACCTAGCAGTTTGAAAGCACGTAAAAAATGCAAGTAGAAAAAATAGGGACCATCTTTGATGGGAAGGTAACAGCGTTCCGTGCACATTTGGTGTTGAGTCATGCCGGCCACATGACCACGGAGACATCTTCGGACAGCGCTGGCTCTTCGGCTTTGAAATGGAGATGAGCACCGCCCTCTAGAGTCAGGAATGACTAGCACGTATGTGCGAGGGGAACCTTTACCTTTACCTTTACCAAACTGTTAGTTAATGGATTTACTCAAAGTCTTTGCTTCCGTCTCAGTTTATTTCAGGAAGTTCTTTAAAAACAGCAACAACAACAATGTTTAGACTGTACTTTTTAACCAAGTCAGAAGCATAAACCTCAATACATAAGTCTATTCTCCTGAAAGTAACTCTTAAGTATGTCCAATGTACATAAATCTTGCAGTTAACCAGCCTGAAGTACTTCTGATGTACTGATCCATTTTCCCACATAGATAAAACTGCGAAGCATTTCTAGCTTTATATTTCCTTTTGTAAAGCATCAACAGGTGTACATTTGACACAGAAAAAGAATTGGCAGATTTAGTTTGGGTAAATTTTAGTTTTTTACAGCCTGGTGTCCTTCTATATGAGAAAAGCTAAAATACCATAATTGTGGCTAGTCATCTTTGTTCTGATCAGTTCTACCAACCAAAATGGTTGTTAGAGAAAGGCTAGAACCTAGGAATGTAAAAATAAATGCATTTGGGGGGAGCGGTTGAGACATAAAAAGCCTCAATAGATTCTTCCAGACTACGGAAGGCCATAACAATTTGGCATTCTTAATTTTTGCAGGAATTATTAAACAACAACATTAGGGAGATGTGTTCAGGACTGGTTACACTAAAAATCAAGTTATATCAGAGGTAAAAAAACATAATTATATATAAATATAAGGTGTACATTACAAGTATAGTAACTATGCAAGTTAAAAAAAAGCTTAAGAAAGAGTGCATCCAATTACTAAATTGGAGAGCTGCAGACTAGAATGAAAGGGGGGGTTCAGGAAGAAAGCAGTGGCAAATTACTTCTGGTGTAATTACTTGCTGATTTCTGCCAAGAAATCAACAACAGAGATGCGCTCCTGTTGTTACCAAGTCTTGAGCTCAATTCACGAGAGATTTTATCTTTGTGTTTAAAATATGTTAATATAACATCAAAATCTACAAAGCATCTCCTACTGATCTGGAGACGTTTTTAAAACAGGCAGAAAATAATATTGGAAAGAACAAAACAAAACAAGAATCCAGGCATCTTTTCATTATTCACACATCCTGAACCTGTTATGGCAGACTTATAGAATATTTCTCCTAATGTGCAAAAGTGTTCATGAGCTTGTTTGTTTATTTATCCCCATATAGCAGAGGTCATAACTATTTCCCATTAACTTATTCATGTATAGTAATGCATAAAAAGCCAGGAATGTGTTTTTTTTTCAGTTTAAGAATTTTTCTGGCCTTTTTAGAAACAATACAGAGTGTTGTTGCTTTAAGCAATAGCTCAGCGTCAATGATAATAGAATAAAAATATATTCCTCATTTTTCTGGAAGAAGAAACTTGAATGTTCTGGTATGCACAAGAGTGTATGTGTGATCACCATGTCAAGTGCATATGCCCGAAGGATAAATTCCAAGATGTATCCTGAAATGATGAGAAAAGTGATTTAAAAGTCATTCTAATAAACTAAATTGGCTTTTGGAAGGAAAGAGAATGAATAAATCATTCCGTTTTTTGAAAGATAATTATGAATGTCCCCATGCTACACTTCAAGGAAGTCAATTATAAGTACAGAACTTCCTTGAGCTTTAACTTTTCAGAAAAATATCCTCTCTGGAGGTTTTATAAAGTACAAGATGTGCTTCTTTTTTCCCCTTTCTACAAATACAAAAGATAATAAGAAAGGGACACAAATTAGTTGATCCATGGGACATATAAGCCCTTTTATGTTAGACTTCAATGTTTAGGGCGGAAACTCTCTTGTGGAAAGGAATTTGAAACAAAATAGGCTGAATTTTATTAATATTAAGTTAAAACTAACAAGGTGGTCTTGACTCAGGAATCTTAGTACCAGACTTGGGTAGCTCGCTCTCTCTCTCTCTCTCTCTCTCTCTCTCTCTCTCTCTCTCTCATAATTTTTTTAAAAAACCTGTGAAGTTAACATCTAGATTGGGGAGTCCAAAGGATACAATTCATTTCTA
The DNA here is from genome assembly GCF_028640845.1 of Ahaetulla prasina. Classification (NCBI taxonomy): domain Eukaryota; kingdom Metazoa; phylum Chordata; class Lepidosauria; order Squamata; family Colubridae; genus Ahaetulla; species Ahaetulla prasina. The sequence goes on along the minus strand of NW_026681976.1, from coordinate 17,618 downwards.
CAATGTATATTGAGTTGACCAAGTACCCATTTCTTAAAATATTTATTGGGAAGGATTAAGGGAATTTAAGGCTTAAACTTTTCAGTCTTAGTCCAAGAATATTGGCTGGTTTACAGTTGTTTTTGCCTTAGCCTGTTTGTGGCATAGCCGATTTAATTTTAAGTCAGCGTTATATCTGGTACAACTTACAAATAACAAATTTCTGAAGGTTCTCATAGAATTGGGGTTAAATATCAGTGGCATTGGGGTGTAAATCCCTGCAAGGATTGTCCTGCAAAGCTGGGAGTACTGAAACACTAAGTAATGATTTAATAACTTATTACCCAATAACAGTAGTGGGTTTCACTTACCTTCACTACTGGTTCAGAACTGTGAGCGCACATGTGTGTTTGCGCTCACTTCACTCACAGGTGGTGCTTCTGCGCATGTGCAGAGCATCCATGATGATGTCCTGGTGAGTGGGCGGAGCCTCCCACCGCTGCCACTACCAGTTCGGCTGAAGCAGGACGAACCGGTAGAAACCCACCATTGTCAGATAAAGGAGATCTCTTCTTTAGCCGACTTCCAGGTCAGAGAGAAAAATTCTATGTTGTTTTGGAAGATGGTCTTTTGGAAGATAATCTCAAGATAACTCTGGTTATTTCAAAGTTTATATTTGTAGCCTGCAAAATGTTTAATCTGTTGACAGTAAAGTAGGATATACATGACCTCAAGTCTTTTTCTTATGCACATTACACCGTAATTTATATTATAAGCTGTATTGTTTTTTTCTTTAATTAGGCTTGAGTCTATGATCTGCAAAGAAGTTTGACTGACCGGCCTTAGCCTGTTGTGTCAAACTAGCCACTGTAATTTGCAAACCATAATTTCTATTTTGGTGTGTTGATAAAAAGGCCACTTTATATTATTCCACAGACCAATGGTTAAAATAACTAATTCTGTAGCATTCACATGTTAACTCATAATTCTGAATTTTATATATTTAGTTTTTTGAAACTAAAAGTTATATCAAGGATTAGCAATGTCTAGGTGTGAGGCTGGGTGATCTACGTTTAGAGGGATAAGACAAATACAGTTGATGCCAGGAAGTAGATTTTTTTTTTCTGGAGGGCTGACATAACCCATTGCTCCTTACTTTTTGACTAGAGAGAGTGCAGCATCTATACTATAGCAACAATTCAGTGAAAGAAATGCAGATACACACATGCGTGTTGTCAGAAGGCCTGATCTGAATCTGTCTATCTAAATCTTCCTGGATTCCTTAACATGTAAAATTCAGACTTAACTGGGTTGTATTTAGGCAGACATAAATGAAATGAAATAATTTCACCGGAAACTGGTGTATGCTTTTAATTTAGATTTAATAAAATGTAAATACAATTATAGTGTAAATTTCAGTGTGAACATTGGGATGTTTAATGTGTTCAGTTCTAAGTGGGAAAGTCCTATGCAAAGTAAAATTCTGTGAAAGCCCTATGCAAACCAGAATCTGGCTCCTAGAGAGATTTCTCCTTATTTAAATGGCATGTGCAAAAATGGTCTCCTTGCATCTCTCTGCAGAGGTTGGTGAGTCCACCTAGATCGGGGACATGAAATTTTTTGATGGCCAAGTAATCCTATTTAATTTTTACTAGCACCCACAGATGGAGTGATTCACAAAGCCAGGATTTTCTTGAATGGCGGTGATGAATCTTGCCAGCAGTGGTTACAGCAAAATGGTGAATATTGCAATAGCAATAGTAATAGCACTTAGACTTACAGCTTGCTTCACAGTCCTCTCTCACTGGTTTACAGTGTCAGCATATTGCCCCACAATCTGAGTCCTCACTTTACTGACCTCAGAAGGATGGAAGGCTGAGTTAACTTGAGTCATTCAGGAGCAAACTCCTGATAGTCAGCAGAGTTAGCTTGCGATACTGCATTCTAACCACTGTGCCACCACAGCTATATTATAATGGTGATATCATAATATAAATGACACATTTATATACCTACATCCTGCCCTCTGATGCTATTATGTAATTTACAGTATTTGGTCATGGCATTTTGACACCATTTATCTCCTTTTCTTCTTGATTTTTTTTAAAAAAAGTCTGCCAACTTTAAGGCATATATGTAATATATGCCCTCAAAATAATATTCAGGATCCCTGATCAAAGTACCTCAAGAAAACACAAAAGGAGGTTTTTGGAATGCAAGCTGTCTATCTGTGAGATACACAATAGGTGTGATTTCCTCAGAACACAGCTGCATATGTGCTTCATAAATTATTCAGAAAGAGTTATTTGTTTAATCTTAACAGGCAAGGCAGTTTAGTTCACGAAGACTAGAAATGAAGCATATGTTAACATCTCACAATGCATTCCTCTCATGAAAGTTAAGTCCAAGTCCAGCAATCAACATAATATATCCATCTTCTTCATATTAACTGTTGCTGCTGGAGTTTGTGGAAATTGATAAATTTATAAAGAATATATATGATCAGACTGGGGCAACAAAAAATCTTAACACATTAAAGGCTAATCAACAGATAATCATACAACTATTAATGGATGCTATTTGCAGTATAACAGAAGGGTGTTTCTTTCTGTAAGAAGCTACAGTACGTGGAACTTCTACTTCTACTCTGCACAAAATACCTACTGAGAGAACTCTGCTGTGACTTGTAGCTATGAAACTAATATATTTTTCCCCCAAGCCAAGTCTTTCTTATAAAATATTTATTATAATATTGATTTTCCCAGTCATGCAGCTATCCAGAATAGGGTTGTTTACTCCTATGGTTACTGCATTAGTGTTAGCCAGAGATTTTTTTTAAAAGAACCAGAATGTGAATGTTCCCCATTGTCTAGGTCTATATTTTGAAAATGCCTCATTAATAGTGCATTATTTATTAAATCCACTTGGTTTAATTGCCATTTACTAGAAGTATAAGTGTGTCGGTATGTGTCTTAATATGCTCTTTAAATGTAGCACTAAGCAATAAAGATTGAGAAATACAGTCTTTTTTCACAAAATAAGCCTTGTTTCTACACTACTTTTTCCACTCTCTACACACTGAAACATCTGATCAAGAAAATGATACTTGTGGGATTAATAATACTATTCTGAAGCCTGTTGTTGTCCTATCTTCTCACCTTCAATGTGTTCTCTGACTTATTAGACTGAAGCTACTCCTAGAATAAAAATTAAACTTTCTATACTAAATTTATATTTACATAGTACAAATGTGCCTGAATACTAAATAAGTACATATAGACAGGTGTAACTTTATTTTATTTTGTTTTAGCTTACTTCTAACTTAGACTCTTAGTTTTATGCTAAAATTAATTGGAGATAAATAACATACCGATTAATTTTAGATAAATAATATTCTGCCAACAATAGTGATGATAAACTATATTACAGATTATCACCTGTGTTTTATATTTGATCCTTCTCTTTTACTTTTATGCAATTTGTTAATTGTTTCGTTCTATACTGGTCATTAATTGAAATAGTTTGATGGACTGATGGACTACTAAATATTTAATAAGTATGTTAAATTTACATACCTAACATGCTTTTGATTCCCATCAGTCAACACTGCCAACAAGTCAGCATGTCAATTATTCCTCTCTGTCGTCTCTCTGACACTATTTTTATTTATTATCCTGCCTGCCCAAACAACTCCTGTGCATCTGCACAGAACTACTACAGTGGCTTTACTTTGTACAGACAACGGGATACAGGCTTTCTTCGGAAACACATCGTTTGTGAATGTCTCAGTTATCTCAGGAAGATAAAACAATTTCTCCTTGAAAGAAACAGAAGGAAGGCAAATGAGAAAGGACCAAGAACAAGAGCTTACATTCTGTCAACATCTCTGACAGGAGCTGCCTTTGTTCTATAATGCAGTGCAGAGGGCAGACATCACAATGATTGATGTCAGCTTCCAGATCAGAGGCATTTTACAAAACCCGGGCAGACAAAGTAATGATTCTTTGGAATAATTTTTTAAAATAATTTTTTGTGAGAAAGAGAGAAACAAAAATTCTAAGCTGACAGAATGACGTGGGAAGTGATTTTGCAAATCTAAAAAAGATTGACCTTCAAGCACATCACACCTATTTGTTATCATTTGTCAATTTATGGAAAAGATTGAACAAGATTGTTTCCAGATTGTATATATTGAGCAAACAACGTTTACTGGGAAAAAAAGGACATAGAGAGAAGTATGAAAGACTCCATACAGGGAATATATATTCCCAGTCTGTTCTCGTGGCTTTCAGGTCTTATTGAAGATTTATCTCTTCAAATAGAAGTTCCTTAAGTAAATGTTATTATTTTTCTTTACTTCTAATCATTCTCTTCACTACTATTCATATATAAATATATCTTTAGCTGTTGGTATGTTTCCATTCCGCTTCCATGTAACTTTCAAAGTGGTGTGTATGTACATACACACACACACAGGAAGCGTGAACTGAGTAAGTCCTAATTGGGACACAACACAAGTGATCTCTGAAATCATTTGCTACAATCAGGGCCCTTTCTTAAAAATGGGGAAGTAGTGCAAATTGATTTAAGCTTTTGACATTTTGACAAAAAAAATTACATTAATTTTTTTGGGTACGTTATTGTTTAAAATATTAGGATCTATAATATAAGACAATTGTTCATTTTCAGACGATAAATTAAACCCTGTAATTTAATATGTTATTACTTTTATGCTTATTTTATTCATGATATTATGTATTCCATAATGGTCATAAATGAATAAATTCAATAGAATAATGAAGAACGGGATGATTCATTTATGAATAAATATATTTATGCTACTGAAGCAAATGTCTACCTTCAGTAAATGTGAATGTTTTAAATAGCCTCCAATTTCTAAGAAAAATCAGTGGTCTTCTAATTATTTAGTCTGCCTCCTCATTAAAAGTACAAAGCATGACCCATTAACTAATCTCACCTTATGAAAGATCAAGGCCATTTGTTCTCCTTAACAGCCCTTTTCTTTTTCTTATGCACATTACACCGTAATTTATATTATAAGCTGTATTGTTTTTCTTTAATTAGGCTTGAGTCTATGATCTGCAAAGAAGTTTGACTGACCGGCCTTAGCCTGTTGTGTCAAACTAGCCACTGTAATTTGCAAACCATAATTTCTATTTTGGTGTGTTGATAAAAAGGCCACTTTATATTATTCCACAGACCAATGGTTAAAATAACTAATTCTGTAGCATTCACATGTTAACTCATAATTCTGAATTTTATATATTTAGTTTTGAAACAAAAAGTTATATCAAGGATTAGCAATGTCTAGGTGTGAGGCTGGGTGATCTACGTTTAGAGGGATAAGACAAATACAGTTGATGCCAGGAAGTAGATTTTTTTTTTCTGGAGGGCTGACATAACCCATTGCTCCTTACTTTTTGACTAGAGAGAGTGCAGCATCTATACTATAGCAACAATTCAGTGAAAGAAATGCAGATACACACATGCGTGTTGTCAGAAGGCCTGATCTGAATCTGTCTATCTAAATCTTCCTGGATTCCTTAACATGTAAAATTCAGACTTAACTGGGTTGTATTTAGGCAGACATAAATGAAATGAAATAATTTCACCGGAAACTGGTGTATGCTTTTAATTTAGATTTAATAAAATGTAAATACAATTATAGTGTAAATTTCAGTGTGAACATTGGGATGTTTAATGTGTTCAGTTCTAAGTGGGAAAGTCCTATGCAAAGTAAAATTCTGTGAAAGCCCTATGCAAACCAGAATCTGGCTCCTAGAGAGATTTCTCCTTATTTAAATGGCATGTGCAAAAATGGTCTCCTTGCATCTCTCTGCAGAGGTTGGTGAGTCCACCTAGATCGGGGACATGAAATTTTTTGATGGCCAAGTAATCCTATTTAATTTTTTTACTAGCACCCACAGATGGAGTGATTCACAAAGCCAGGATTTTCTTGAATGGCGGTGATGAATCTTGCCAGCAGTGGTTACAGCAAAATGGTGAATATTGCAATAGCAATAGTAATAGCACTTAGACTTACAGCTTGCTTCACAGTCCTCTCTCACTGGTTTACAGTGTCAGCATATTGCGCCCACAATCTGAGTCCTCACTTTACTGACCTCAGAAGGATGGAAGGCTGAGTTAACTTGAGTCATTCAGGAGCAAACTCCTGATAGTCAGCAGAGTTAGCTTGCGATACTGCATTCTAACCACTGTGCCACCACAGCTATATTATAATGGTGATATCATAATATAAATGACACATTTATATACCTACATCCTGCCCTCTGATGCTATTATGTAATTTACAGTATTTGGTCATGGCATTTTGACACCATTTATCTCCTTTTCTTCTTGATTTTTTTTTTAAAAAGTCTGCCAACTTTAAGGCATATATGTAATATATGCCCTCAAAATAATATTCAGGATCCCTGATCAAAGTACCTCAAGAAAACACAAAAGGAGGTTTTTGGAATGCAAGCTGTCTATCTGTGAGATACACAATAGGTGTGATTTCCTCAGAACACAGCTGCATATGTGCTTCATAAATTATTCAGAAAGAGTTATTTGTTTAATCTTAACAGGCAAGGCAGTTTAGTTCACGAAGACTAGAAATGAAGCATATGTTAACATCTCACAATGCATTCCTCTCATGAAAGTTAAGTCCAAGTCCAGCAATCAACATAATATATCCATCTTCTTCATATTAACTGTTGCTGCTGGAGTTTGTGGAAATTGATAAATTTATAAAGAATATATATGATCAGACTGGGGCAACAAAAAATCTTAACACATTAAAGGCTAATCAACAGATAATCATACAACTATTAATGGATACTATTTGCAGTATAACAGAAGGGTGTTTCTTTCTGTAAGAAGCTACAGTACGTGGAACTTCTACTTCTACTCTGCACAAAATACCTACTGAGAGAACTCTGCTGTGACTTGTAGCTATGAAACTAATATATTTTTCCCCCAAGCCAAGTCTTTCTTATAAAATATTTATTATAATATTGATTTTCCCAGTCATGCAGCTATCCAGAATAGGGTTGTTTACTCCTATGGTTACTGCATTAGTGTTAGCCAGAGATTTTTTAAAGAACCAGAATGTGAATGTTCCCCATTGTCTAGGTCTATATTTTGAAAATGCCTCATTAATAGTGCATTATTTATTAAATCCACTTGGTTTAATTGCCATTTACTAGAAGTATAAGTGTGTCGGTATGTGTCTTAATATGCTCTTTAAATGTAGCACTAAGCAATAAAGATTGAGAAATACAGTCTTTTTTCACAAAATAAGCCTTGTTTCTACACTACTTTTTCCACTCTCTACACACTGAAACATCTGATCAAGAAAATGATACTTGTGGGATTAATAATACTATTCTGAAGCCTGTTGTTGTCCTATCTTCTCACCTTCAATGTGTTCTCTGACTTATTAGACTGAAGCTACTCCTAGAATAAAAATTAAACTTTCTATACTAAATTTATATTTACATAGTACAAATGTGCCTGAATACTAAATAAGTACATATAGACAGGTGTAACTTTATTTTATTTTGTTTTAGCTTACTTCTAACTTAGACTCTTAGTTTTATGCTAAAATTAATTGGAGATAAATAACATACCGATTAATTTTAGATAAATAATATTCTGCCAACAATAGTGATGATAAACTATATTACAGATTATCACCTGTGTTTTATATTTGATCCTTCTCTTTTACTTTTATGCAATTTGTTAATTGTTTCGTTCTATACTGGTCATTAATTGAAATAGTTTGATGGACTGATGGACTACTAAATATTTAATAAGTATGTTAAATTTACATACCTAACATGCTTTTGATTCCCATCAGTCAACACTGCCAACAAGTCAGCATGTCAATTATTCCTCTCTGTCGTCTCTCTGACACTATTTTTATTTATTATCCTGCCTGCCCAAACAACTCCTGTGCATCTGCACAGAACTACTACAGTGGCTTTACTTTGTACAGACAACGGGATACAGGCTTTCTTCGGAAACACATCGTTTGTGAATGTCTCAGTTATCTCAGGAAGATAAAACAATTTCTCCTTGAAAGAAACAGAAGGAAGGCAAATGAGAAAGGACCAAGAACAAGAGCTTACATTCTGTCAACATCTCTGACAGGAGCTGCCTTTGTTCTATAATGCAGTGCAGAGGGCAGACATCACAATGATTGATGTCAGCTTCCAGATCAGAGCATTTTACAAACCCCGGGCAGACAAAGTAATGATTCTTTGGAATAATTTTTTAAAATAATTTTTTGTGAGAAAGAGAGAAACAAAAATTCTAAGCTGACAGAATGACGTGGGAAGTGATTTTGCAAATCTAAAAAAGATTGACCTTCAAGCACATCACACCTATTTGTTATCATTTGTCAATTTATGGAAAAGATTGAACAAGATTGTTTCCAGATTGTATATATTGAGCAAACAACGTTTACTGGGAAAAAAAGGACATAGAGAGAAGTATGAAAGACTCCATACAGGGAATATATATTCCCAGTCTGTTCTCGTGGCTTTCAGGTCTTATTGAAGATTTATCTCTTCAAATAGAAGTTCCTTAAGTAAATGTTATTATTTTTCTTTACTTCTAATCATTCTCTTCACTACTATTCATATATAAATATATCTTTAGCTGTTGGTATGTTTCCATTCCGCTTCCATGTAACTTTCAAAGTGGTGTGTATGAACACACACACACACACAGGAAGCGTGAACTGAGTAAGTCCTAATTGGGACACAACACAGTGATCTCTGAAATCATTTGCTACAATCAGGGCCCTTTCTTAAAAATGGGGAAGTAGTGCAAATTGATTTAAGCTTTTGACATTTTGACAAAAAAAATTACATTAATTTTTTGGGGTACGTTATTGTTTAAAATATTAGGATCTATAATATAAGACAATTGTTCATTTTCAGACGATAAATTAAACCCTGTAATTTAATATGTTATTACTTTTATGCTTATTTTATTCATGATATTATGTATTCCATAATGGTCATAAATGAATAAATTCAATAGAATAATGAAGAACGGGATGATTCATTTATGAATAAATATATTTATGCTACTGAAGCAAATGTCTACCTTCAGTAAATGTGAATGTTTTAAATAGCCTCCAATTTCTAAGAAAAATCAGTGGTCTTCTAATTATTTAGTCTGCCTCCTCATTAAAAGTACAAAGCATGACCCATTAACTAATCTCACCTTATGAAAGATCAAGGCCATTTGTTCTCCTTAACAGCCCTTTTCTTTTTCTTATATTGCACTAAACATTACATTAATTTGCCAGTGGCAGAGATAAACCAACATACACTTTCACTTGGTATAGTATCCCATGCTTAGGGAGTGCAAAACATTATGTATCAACTACTTTCTAATAGCTGTTGAAGTAAATAATTATTAAGTAATTCACTGCTATCTCCACTGTAAGAGACAAGAGTACAATGGCACCATGACTATATTGGTGTAGTTGACAAGTGATAAGAACATTGTCAGGTTGATACTTATTAAGTGTTTCATGCAAGAGACAGAGAGAGACAGAAAAAGGAAGCACGGCTCATGGAACAGATAATTGCATTTCAACTATCCTGTGATGAAAATGTAAATTGGTGGTGAATTGGTTTTCAAAATTAAGGTTATGACAATAAAAACTGGGCAGATACATTATTTGATATTAAAAACTAAAAACAGAAGATTGATTCTGTTGCTAAGTTTTAGAGTAGTAGTTTTTGAGTTAGTTTCTGTCAGATTTATCTAGTTATCACTAGACAAATTATTACCCATGGCACAAGTGTCTACTACAAATAGCAAGGATTTAAAAAAAAAAATGAAAGGGCAACATATTGCAAACCCCAGATTTTTCAAATCATATGAAATTATTTATCACAGATCAATGACCCAGGTAAAACAAAACTTACTAAGTAAAACCTACAGAATAGAGCTACAAAATAGAACCTATAAAATAAACAAACAAACCAGACATATGAGATAAAAAAAATATACAGTGATGCTTGCAGTATTTTGCTATCAGCAATATACAAACTTTACAAGTTGCAAAAACAAATTTTGCAATGGTAAGAGTTACCTCGGAATCCTACTTGCTAGTAAAAATTGCACATAAAATTCTTCAGTCCATCCCAGAAATGAAGTAAATAAGAAGAAATACTAGAATTTCTTTCCATTTGTCTCAGTAGAAATTACAATATTGCAGAAAGTGAATCTGTGTTCAATATCACCATATTTACAAGGGCACAGCCTTCCAGCATATTACGATATTTTCCCTCCAGCTCTACTGATGATGAATCCTAGTGATATAAATGTTCACCAAAATTTATTATTTGCTGTCTCAGTACAATGTTACCTTGAATTGGGCATTGCGATGGCCCAATGGTACCCTAGGTGATAGTTTACTACATTCTGATGTAATTCTCTATCGAAGATCTTTTGCTTAAAGACTGCCATTGCCATACCATAACAATGGATGTTCTCCCCTAGCAGTTTCATGTAGATCAGGGCTGTCAAACTCACAGCCCATGGGCCGGATGCATCACATGCTGGCCATGACCACATCCAGTTTAGCAAAGGGAGAAAAAGTCATGATACATCACGTGATGCTGCCGTGACAACGCGAGTTTGACACCCCTGATGTAGATGTTAAAAAAGAGTCCTGCTTGTAAGAATTATTGTGTATCATCCAACTAACAATGTTACCTTTCTGAAATGTGCGTTCAGGGTTTAATAGCGCTTTCAAGATTTAAATACATTGATCTTTAGAATTTTCTGTCGATTCACATGGGAATGACACTGCTGTCTGGGAAAATTGTGAACGTATCACAGGTAATAGGGAGATTAAGGACTTAGGGCAGGGATAGTTTTATATTGCGATTTCATGTTTATCTGATTTTTAATCTCTTCTTTTTTTCACTTAGCAAATGAACAAGTTACTTATTCCCTGAACAGCTTTAGGTAGTTTGATATACAATGTAAATTGCCCTAGGAAAAAGTCGTGAATACAGCTTTGCAATCAAATTACTCACAGGATACTGAGTAATTAAAATCAGTTAATTAAGAGAAGCAAGTGAGTGGTCAATGCTCAGGGTCAAGGTTTAAAAAAGAAATGACCCAAACCTTAATGATGGAGCTATAATATGTGAAAAAACCATAAAGTTTGGAATCTAAGTCTCAGTTTGATCTGTGCTATCACGAGGGAAGGCTCAGGAGGAATCTGAAACTCTGTATAGTTTTTTTGTCAGTTTTGTCTTGATAATAGCACCAAACGAATCAATAATTTGATCTAGTATGTCAATTAGTTATTTTACAAGATTATACAAAGATGGGTAATAGGATGATTCTGAAGAGAAGAAGCTAGGAAGGAATATTTCTCTCTTCCAAACTCTCACTGGCTTGTGTATTTTTTTCCATATTCAAAAAAAATAAACAAAGTGAAAATATATTTAATGCATTAAAAATCACCAATATGCAATATTTATGGTCCGTCTATTCAACTTTATTCTTTTCTTTTTAATATGGCAGAGGGACATGTATGGAAAAAAATCATTCTGTCTGTGTATAGTTGTGGTGTTATATCCGAGATGGAAGCAGCAGATGGTAAATATTTATGCGTGAATTTGATTGTGAAATAGAGAAGTCTCTGTGGAGGTTTTTAACTGTGAGCAGAGCTCTGCTGGCTATTCCAGTGAACACATTATTTTTTAGATCAGTGATCCCAGCAGACATAAACAAGATTGATAAAGTTAAAGAAGTCACAGACTATTCTCTAGAATGCACAGTATTTTTCTCCTCCCCATATGTAGCTCTAGGGACATAGAATGTAGTTCTCTGCTCTAAGAGAAGGAAAGGATGAATGACTCCAGTAAATCTCAGTGGGTACTGAATGTCCCAAACCATGGCTTATTTGGATGCAGTACCAAACCACAGTTTGATGAAGCTTCACACTGTGATTTCAAGTCGTTGCTTACTGGATGTTTGTATAAACTCAAAATGTACTTTTGTACTGGGTTAAAATATTCATCAAAGAAATTCAGAAAAAATGAAAACGTCTCCCTCCAATAGATTAAGATTTTGCAGGGAAAGAGAAAGCACTTCAATTTTTTAAACAAAGAATAAAAGCAATTCCATTTTTTTCTACTTCATGCAGCATTTTCTTTAGACTATGCTAAAAAAAATGCCCCAGGGATAGAACTATTTGTACTATAGTGAATTGTCACTATTATTATGGGATAGATAAATAGGCTGCCTCCTCACTAGTCAGTGAACATCATCTGCTCTGAATGTCCTGAATAATCTCTACTAACCCAATTTGTTGGTAATGAAAACTTGAGCATCTGGCTCCACTCCAGTTGGAATAGAAATAGAATTTCTATTCTATTTCTAATCATCATGTAATAGGAAGAAATAGCATGGAATATTTGCCCCATCTATGATTTAATTATAATATTCCTAGAAACATCAGTTAAGCTTTTGCTGGAACAAAGGAGTCTAATCAAGCTTTGTCAGCTCCATCCTTATGTGCAATACGGTTGATGTAACAATATATCTCTTGCCACTTGTCCCATTTCCGGTCCCTCATCGATATCCAGACGTGGGATTTAGCTGCTTCGCATCAATTCGGGTGAACCGGTTGTTAACTTTTTGACCAGTTTGGAGAAGTAGCTAATCCCACCTCTGGCTGGCCCAGCCCCTCCCAGGAATCACCCCGTGCGTGCCCAATTTTGGCTTCCAGGTTGGTGTAGGAAGCCTTCTAGGCTCAGGCATTGCTTGGGCCGCGTGCCCCATTTTGGCTTCCAGGTTGCTGCAGGAAGTGTCCAGGCCCAAAACCCCTGCTCTAGGGTGAGTTGGGAACAGGGATTTTGCATGATCATTACTGAGGAGTGAGTTGGGAATGGGAATTTTGCATTATGATTGCTCATAAGTAAGTAGGAACCAGTAAAAGAGGAATGGAAAAAATCCCTATCTGTAGATCAGTGTTTTTCAGTCTTGGCAAGTTTAAGATGGATAAACTTCATGCTGCCTGGGGAATTCTGGAACTGAAGTGTATGCAGCTTAAAGTTGCCAAAATTGAGAAGCATGGGTCTACATTAGAGTTTAGGATTTTCCATTACTGTTTTTTTAAGAGTTTGGTGCAACTAAATAAATCAGTTGTGGTTTCGTTAACACATAGTGATTAAAGCAATATGAACCATTACTGGACTTTTTGTGAGAAACTGAAATTAAAAGTTGATCTGGGCTTTGATAATTAAATAAGGGATTATGGAAATAATGTATACAAATGTTAAACTTAGAGTAAAAGTTTGATATATTTTTTACTTATAACTGTACCAAAGAAAGTTGGAAGCCATTCTTTTTCAGTTTTCCTTCTTTTCTTCTTTCTTTCACTCTTTTTCTTTCCTGAGTCTTTTCTTTTTTCAAATCCGGTTTTTATTTGTTTATCCTTTAGCTTCGTATTTTTTGCTGTATGAAGGATTAAATACTCGGCCATTATAATTCTATATTCCTTATTTACTGGAATTATATCAAGATTTAGAATGAAATCCACTGGGAGACATCTCATACAACACAGGATCTGAGTCCTTCTAACCAAAAAGGGTTTATTGATAGAAGATAGTATTGTAGGTCAGGGTTGAACTGTGAGGTCCTTGGTGCTCTCTGAGCTTGATGGTTTTCTTGCAGATGTTTCATTACCAGACTAGGTAACATCATCAGTACTAGAAGGGGGTGGAGTTTGCTCTTATTTTCATATACTAGTGGCTTACCCTGTCAGTATTGATCAGTTGCTTCACAAACGGTGTTTTGATCGGTGCCGGATCTCTACAGCCTCAGGCAGAGAAGGGCTATTCTGCATCCCTCCCTCAAATGTTTTTTAAAATACAGAGTTTCCCAGCATTCCTTTAGGAACCTCCAACATGCAAACTGTGGTTACTCATCCTAAAATGAATCCTCTTTATCTGGAGCTTCAAAATTTGCTGTTTGCTGGGGAGGTGTGTAGCTAAAAGTCTACATTTAGTGTACATATGACTTTGGGGATATTTCTTCATAACCAAGCAGAGAATTCTGTGCATGCACAGAAGTGCTGCGCACAAGTGAAGTAAGGGCACATGCAAGCTCACAGTTCCAAAGTGCTAGTGAAGGTAAGTGGAACCCACTACTGAATCAAGGTGATGAATATATTCAACACATCCTTCTTCTTGTTTTCCCCACAACAGAACCTTGTGAGGTGGGTTGGACTGAGAAAAAGTGACTAGCCCAAAATCACCCAACTAGCTTTCATGGAGAAGGCAGGATTAGAACTCACTGCCTCCCCCTTTCAGCCCGACTGAACTGGCTCTCTATCATTCCCTATTAAGGCCCCTAGGCACGTTCTTCTGCTTCACTTTTCCAATGTAGGTTCTAGTTTTTAGCAATTAAAAACTAGTATTAGAATCAGATAAAAAAACAGCCAAAATAATAACTATCCAAAAATTCATACATCTTGATAATTCAAATATTCCTGTTAAGTTTGGATGGTATACTGCAGCCAGCCCCAGCAGTTCACTGGGTATTTATCAGTGGCATCTTCAGCTGAATCCATGCTTATCCTAGCCTTTAATACATTTTAGAGTTATCTGTTTCATAAATTTATCACAGCTTTTACAATACTTTACTTGACTTGGCTTGGCTTGAAAATAGAAGATTTGAAACCCAGAAAAATTATTTATTTTCTCCATGCTCGTTATTAAAAATAAAGAGGAAAAATCCAGCAGTGTGCCATCTCATCATTTTCCTGTGGTAGAAGAATTTCGTCCTTATATCTTCCAAGTAACCTATGTTGAGAATGAATTCTTTCTAGCTAGAATGATAGTAAAACTGATGAAACAATACATCGTTGGACTTTAGAACACAAACAGGGAAAATATCTAGGAAGTTCAGGGGGGGAAATGATAACTGTAAAAAGTTTCTGCCAAGTTTTGAACAAGCAACCTTCTACATGTGTAGTAAGACCACTCACAGGAAGGCAAGGCTGGGTGTCCTATAGGATAGCTCCCTACAGAAAGTAAAGAAACCAGCAATTGCTTTCCTGGAACCAAAAGTGGAGAGGGCACTGCAGCAACTGAATTGTCCAATGGGAGAACATAGGAGCTTGATGACCAGACTGAATCTCTTAAAAGTGATCTTAGTCTGGGCAGGGTTTTCTTAAGAAAACTTGGAACAGAGGTGGGGAACTATGGCCCTTTTATGAGTTGTGGGCTTCAACTCCCAGAATTCCTGAGCCAGCCTGGGAGTTGAAGTCCACAAGTCATAAAAGGGCCATAGTTTCCCACCTCACCCCCATAATTTCCCTCTGTCTTAGAATCACATTGATGTGAGCTCAGAATTGGAAAATGCAGATACAGTCTAAGTTCACACTACCCACTTTGCTTCTTGTTTTTATCTAACCTTGCTCTCTGGTAACTGCCCAGTGTCTCCAATGATTGTTTCCTTTGCAGGAATATTCAAATTCTGCAGTCTGATATGATACTCTTAATGCTGGTCTCGAATGGTTGATTCCAGCCTGATATGATATTCTTAATGTCTACTGTACCGTGTGTCCCATCTGACAAGTGTTCCAGTTTACACTACCGAAAAATCACCCTTCATTTCTAAATTCTAAATCTCATTTCCAAATGGCAACAAATTATATGACTGCTGAACACCAATATACAAAACTATCCAAGCAACAGCAAGAGACAAATGATACATCTCTTTGTTCGTAGAGCTTGATATTCACCAAAATTATTGTATATCTTTTTCCAATGCAAATAGGTAAAATTCATCACTGGGGTAACACATTCACAGTCTTGCTATGTTTCTAAGGAGGGATTTTGAGTGAGGCCATCTCTAGAAAAGACGTCTAATCAGTGAACTGAAACCACAGCAAAAAGCTAAGATGATATAGAATTGCCCATTTTAAGATCTGAATTCTAGGTTTCTTGTCACGGGGACATTTTAAATAGGGCATATTAAGTTAAATATTGATTTCTGAAATTCTTTTTATATAGAATATTAGAAAGAAAATGAAGCTTAAATTTGAAATATAATCCACAAAAATATAGCAATACAATTCAGGCAAAACATTATGAGGACAAACAATGGTTTCTATAAAGACATTTTTTTTTAATGCCCACAGTTTTATGAATTTTACATATCGTACCTTTTTCTAACAGTTCCATAGCAAAAGTGAAAAGATTTTAACTTTCCCCAAATGTCTGCACCAACATCTTTTTTTTCTTTTTTTTGCATCTTGAGGCTAAAATTCATTGGCAAAACTTGTCAAAAAAACCCCACAACAATTTAAAGTCTCCATGTGTATGTTTAAGAATGATTCATATTTTAGCATAGGTCTTGCATTTATTACAGAGGAGATATGCTTGATAAGCACCAATAAAAAATGGGGCTAATAATGATTTGTACCACTGTATATTTAACAATTAGCTTGATATAGCATTATTAATACTTCATTTAATCCTCCAAGGAAAAATTGAAGGGGCGTGCATAAGAACACCAGCGTGCCTACCATCCCTGTCCTAATGTTCCCTTTAAAAGGTAAAGGTAAAGGTTCCCCTCGCACATACGTGCTAGTTGTTGCCGACTCTAGGGGGGCGGTGCTCATCTCCGTTTCAAAGCCGAAGAGCCAGCGCTGTCCGAAGACATCTCCATGATCATGTGGCTGGCATGACTCAACACCAAAGGCGCACAAAACGCTGTTACCTTCCCACCAAAGGTGGTCCCTATTTTTTCTACTTGCATTTTTACGTGCTTTTGAAACTGCTAGGTTGGCAGAAGCTGGGACAAGAAACGGGAGCTCACCCTGTTACATGGCAGCACTAGGGATTCGAACCGCCGAGCTGCCGATCTTTCGATCGACAAGCTCAACGTCCTAGCCCCTGAGCCACCGCGTCCCCTAATGTTCATAATTATTTTATGTTTTATTCTATTTTATGTTATAATTTTATGTTCCTAATACATAAAATGAATACCATGTTCCTTTTAATTGTATTCATTTTATGAATTCAATTCATGCTTATTTATTTATTTATTTATTTATTTATTTATTTATTTATTTATTTCGATTTTTATACCGCCCTTCTCCCGGAGGACTCAGGGCGGTGTACAGCCAAGTAAAAATTCAATATATAAACATTAAAAAGAGGTTAAAAAGAAATATTATAATGTGGCCGAAATTTTAAAACCATTTAAAATCTTAAAACATAAATACCCCAATAAAATTTCAATCCAGTCCCGCTTGAATAAATAGGTGCGTTTTCAGCTCACGCGAAAGGTCCAAGATCAGGCAATTGACGAAACCAGGGGAAGTTCATTCCAGAGCGTAGGAGCTCCAACAGAGAAGGCCCTTCCCCTGGGGGCTGCCAGCCGACATTGCTTGGCGGACGGCACCCTGAGAAGGCCCTCTCTGTGTGAGCGTACGGGTCGGTGGGAGGCACAAGATAACAGCAGGCGGTCCCGTAAGTACCCAGGTCCTAAGCCATGGAGCGCTTTAAAGGTGGTAACCAAAATCTTGAAGCGCACCCGAAAGACCACAGGAAGCCAGT